>NC_091457.1:14310955-14555955 GCF_027789765.1 Dendropsophus ebraccatus
CATTTGCTATTTAAACAACAATCTATGGTCAAGATCCAGGACCGCTGGCACCCGAAAGTTCTTTGTGTGCAGTGCTGCTTATATTTTCTGTCGTATATCTATCTATCTATCTATCTATCTATCTATCTATCTATCTACCTATCTATCTATCTATATATCTCCTATCTATCTATTATCTATCTATCTATCTATCTCCTATCTATCTATCTATCTATCTATCTATCTATCTATCTATCTATCTATCTCCTATCTATCTATCTATCTTCTATCTATCTATCTATCTATCTATTTCATATCTATCTATCAATCTATCTATGTATCTATCTATCTATCTATCTAATCTATCTTCTATCTATCTATCTATCTATCTATTATCTATCTATCTATTATCTATCTATCTTCTATATCTACTGTATCTATCTATTATTTATCTATCTATCTATCTATCTATCTATCTATTATCTATCTCCTATCTATTATCTTTTTATCTATCTATCTATCTCCTATCTATCTATCTATCTATCTATCTATCTATCTATCTATCTATCCATCTATCTATCTTTTATCTATCTATCTATCTATCTATCTATCTCCTATCTATCTTTCTATCTATCTATCTATCTATCTATCTATCTATCTATCTATCTTTTATCTGTCTATCTATCTATCTTTTATCTATCTATCTTCTAGCTATCTATCTATCTCCTATCTATCTATCTATCTATCTATCTATCTATCTATCTATCTCCTATCTATCTATCTATCTATCTATCTCCTTCTATCTATCTCCTATCTATCTATCTATCTATTATCTATCTATCTATCTATCTATCTATCTATCTATCTATCTATCTCCTATCTATCTATCTCCGTATCTATTATCTATCTATCTATCTATCTCCTATCTATCTATCTGTCTATCTATCTTTTATCTATCTATCTCCTATCTATCTATCTATCTATCTATTATCTATCTATCTATCTATCTATCTATCTATCTCTGTATCTATCTATCTATCTATCTATCTATCTATCTATCTCTGTATCTATAATCTATCTATCTATATATCTATCTATCTATCTATTTATCTCCAATCTATCTATCTATCTATCTATCTATCTATCTATCTCCTATCTATCTATCTATCTATCTATCTATCTATCTATCTATCTATCTATCTATTATCTATCTCCTATCTATTATCTATCTATCTATCTATCTCCTATCTATCTATCTATCTTTCTATCTATCTATCTATCTTTTATCTGTCTATCTATCTATCTTTTATCTATCTATCTTCTAGCTATCTATCTCCTATCTATCTATCTATCTATCTATCTATCTATCTATCTATCTATCTCCTATCTATCTATCTATCTATCTATCTATCTATCTATCTCCTATCTATCTATCTCCTATCTATCTATCTATCTATCTATTATCTATCTATCTATCTATCTATCTATCTATCTATCTATCTATCTCCTATCTATCTATCTATCTATCTTTTATCTATCTATCTATCTATCTATCTTTTATCTATCTATCTATCTCCTATCTATCTATCTATCTATCTATCTATCTATCTATCTATCTATCTATCCATCTATCCATCTATCTATCTTTTATCTATCTATCTATCTATCTATCTCCTATCTATCTATCTATCTATCTATCTATCTATCTATCTATCTATCTATTATCTATCTCCTATCTATTATCTTTTTATCTATCTATCTATCTATCTCCTATCTATCTATCTATCTATCTATCTATCTATCTATCTATCTATCTATCCATCTATCTATCTTTTATCTATCTATCTATCTCCTATCTATCTATCTATCTATCTATCTATCTTTTATCTGTCTATCTATCTATCTTTTATCTATCTATCTTCTAGCTATCTATTTATCTCCTATCTATCTATCTATCTATCTATCTATCTATCTATCTATCTATCTCCTATCTATCTATCTATCTATCTATCTATCTATCTCCTTCTATCTATCTCCTATCTATCTATCTATCTATCTATCTATTATCTATCTATCTATCTATCTATCTATCTATCTATCTATCTATCTCCTATCTATCTCCTATCTCCTATCTATCTGTCTATCTATCTATCTATCTATCTATCTATCTCCGTATCTATTATCTATCTATCTATCTATCTATCTATCTATCTATCTCCTATCTATCTATCTGTCTATCTATCTTTTATCTATCTATCTCCTATCTATCTATCTATCTATCTATCTATTATCTATCAATCTATCTCTGTATCTATCTATCTATCTCTGTATCTATTATCTATCTATCTATCTATCTATCTATCTATCTATCTATCTATCTATTTATCTCCAATCTATCTATCTATCTATCTATCTATCTATCTATCTATCTCCTATCTATCTATCTATCTATCTATCTCCTATCTATCTATCTATCTATCTATCTATCTATTTATCTATCTAGCAAATGGAAAGTCCACGGCACTCACAAGGTTAACGGTGAAAAATCGGTGATTTATTGCATACAGCACTCCAGAATAAGACACGACGTTTCGGTAACCTCACGTTACCATCCTCAAGTGTACAAAGTGAAATAATGTATGTATTACTAAAGTGAAATACTGAATGTATTTCACTTTGTGCACTTGAGGATGGTAACGTGAGGTTACCGAAACGTCGTGTCTTATTTTGGAGTGCTGTATGCAATAAATCACCGATTTTTCACCGTTAACCTTGTGAGTGCCATCACCGCGCGTCATGACGTAGGACGTGATCCTCCTCCTCTCCTCCCCTCCTACCTCGCTGCTCTGGCCGAGCGAACTCTCTCCCTCCGTGATGGGCTAGGGCCCCCCAGTCTGGCCGTGGTGGTTGCCTGGTGGGCGGACTGAGCTGGAGGGCTAGCGGTGTGCTGAGGATCAGAAGCGGCGTTCCTCTACTTTGCTCCCGATGCGGGGAGCCGGCCCCAGTCACAAACCAACAAAAGGTGACGCGGGAGTCACGTGATTCTGCCGACGTGCTCATAGGACTTGGGGCGGTGCCGAGGAATTTACAGTGCCTGCCCTGTCCTGGGAGAAGATGGAGCGCTGCCGCCGGTCTGGGACGTGTGAGTGCTTTTTTGGCAGATACTGTGGGGGTCGGGTGGCGTCCGGGCGCGGGGCCCGACCGGGAGGGGTGGTGGGTTGGGGGGGCGGGTGGATGTGTGCGGTCTGGCGCTGGCGGCGGGCGCGTTGGAGCCGGGTGTCGCGGTCGCTTAGTCATGCGGCCCGGCTGCCTGGGGGCCCGCTGCGTTCGCCGCCGGGATGGCGTTCTTTCCTTGCCTCCTCCTGCCCTCCGCCCTGGGTGTTCTCCCCCCCCTCTCTGAGTCCCTCTGACCCCATACAGTTGACTGGCCGCTCATGAAAGGCTGAGGAAGAGATGACTCTGCTGCCTTTATGATCTCTGGCAGCAGAGTGCCTTATAAATTTTTAACTTTCTTATATGTGCAGGATCATCTACCAGATCTATTTTCAAAATCGGGTGACTGTGACTTTGTGTTCTGTCCTCTACATACCACACTCTTGGTTCCCTCTTTTTGGTGGCCAAGGTAAGATATGGTTGGTGTATTCCTGGAATACTTAGTCCTGCACAAATCACCTGCCCTCCGTTTTTGTTACTTGTAAAAATAACTGTGTTTTATGCGGTTTGCCAGGGCCGGTCAAGTGGAGAGGCCAGCTGATAGAGGTCCCGGATTGTCCTTCCTTTAAAAATTGTGTGTCCGTGTCCAATATGTCCAAATCCCAGGCTAAGAAGTCTGGGGTCCGCAACACCAAAGACTCTGGATCTGATCCTAAAATGGACAAATTCCTTAAGTCTCCCGGCATGAATAATAAAGTTACACCTGTTAAACGGAATGTGGATCTCGAGGGGGCGGTATCTCCTGGTGGCTCCAGGTTTGAGATACTGGCTGAAGGGGGGAGAGAGGAGGAGGTTTTGAATATGCCGGTCTCCTCGGAGGTGTTGGCCACTATCCTTAAGGAAGTTAAAAACTGTGCTAAATCCCTAGGGGACCTAAACATTAATGTTGGTGCCCTCTCAGCTGACGTGTCTTTTATTAAGAATGATTTGAATAAGATGAAGGAGAAAGTAGTGACACTGGAAGTGGAATTTCCAAAAATGGATAAGGAATTGCAGGACCTTAGAATGAAAGTTAAAGAGAACACGGCCACTATCTCTAACATTTCCGGCAAAATTGTAGACCTTGAGGATCGATCTAGAAGGGCGAATGTTCAGCTGATCGGTTTCCCTGAAGGGGTGGAAGCTGGTGATGTGATTGGCTTTTGTGAAAGATGGATGTTGGACTTATTTGGCAAAGATAATTTTTCTCACCTTTTTGGACTTGAAAGGGCCCATCGTGTTCCATCGAAGGCTCCACCTCCTGGCGGTCCTCCCCGGACTATCTTGGTGAAGTTGGTCCTCTCAAAGGATCGGGATACTCTCTTGAGGCTGGCCAGGCAGAAAGGAGAAATTTTGTTTAATGGATCACGAATTGCGCTATATCCTGACTTTGCCAGGGAGACTCAAAAGAGGCGACAATTATTTAGGGCCATTAAGCAGAGACTGCATCAGGCTAAACTTCCTTTTTCATTGATTTTTCCGGCAAAGTTGCGGATTGTGCATAATAACTCAGTTCATTTTTTTACAGTTCCACAGGAGGCTGCAGCTTGGCTGGACGGACTGGGTTTTTGATATGTTGTATACCTTTGCTGGCCGGAGGCGGGGGGGGGGGGAGGTTATAGGGGGGTGGATAAAGGGTGACTAGGAGAGAATCTGGTCTTATGGTCAAGATCAGATATTTGGGGGTTGGGGGGAGGGTGGGGGGGGGTGTCCTTTTTTTTTTTTTTTTTTTTTTTTGGGGGGGGTGGGGTAAAGTACGGAGGGTCCCTCGTTTTTTTTTTTTTTTTTTTTAAGGTATAATGAGCTTTGATATCTTTTGTTGGAACCTGAGGGGACTGGGGGAGAGAACCAAGAGGGTGGCGGCATTTGATGTAGTGAACAGGCATCTGCCTGCGGTAGTTTGCCTTTTAGAAACCCATGGGACAGAGGAAACGATCGGTAGACTGAGGCGTAAATGGGCGGGAGTAGAACTGCACTCCGTTTTTAACTCATACTCATCGGGGGTATCGGTGTATGTTCACCATAAGATTCCGTTTGAGACTATGGCTAAAAAGATAGACGGCCGGGGTAGATACGTGTTTGTGCAATGTAAAGTCTATGGGAAAGCAATGGTGCTCGCCTTTCTCTATGTCCCCCCCCCCCTTCTCCTCTCAGGTATTTATTGATTTACTGTCCTGGTTGCAGGGTAAAGAAGAGCTGCCATTGATTATATGTGGTGATATAAATTGTGTGTTTGATATATGCTTAGACAGGAAGGGACCTAAGCTTAAAACTACTAGAGGTACGTCCCCTATTGCTAAATTAGCTGGAGAGGTAGGGTGGTTTGATGTTTGGCGTTCTTTGTATGGTAACAAATGTGAATATTCATGTTTTTGCCCAGCTAGGGGTTCGGCCTCAAGGATTGATGTAGTTATGGGTAATGAAAAGGCCCTTCGCTGGGTAAAAAGGATGAGATATGAGACGCGCTCACTATCGGACCACTCTCCTATGACAGTGAAAATTGATGTGGCGGAGCAGACATTACACCACACTAGATCTTTCAAATTCAACGCCCACTGGCTAACACTGTTTGACGATAAAAAAAAAATTTGTAAGGAACTGAAGGAATTCTGGGATATGAATGTAGGGACAGCAAGTCTTCACTGTGTATGGGATGCGTCTAAAGCGTTTCTTAGGGGTCTACTGAGTCGAGAGATATTCCGTAAGAAAAAACAGTTTAGGGAACAGGAGAGGAATTTGCAGGAGGCAGTTGAGGTGGCGGGCGTGGTATTTGCACGAGATAATAGTGAGGTCAATGTGGAAGGATTAAAAGGAGCACAAAAAGCTTACTCAGATTACCTGAGGGAGAAAGCGCAACAAAAAATTTTCTTTGCAGGGCAGAAACATTTTATAGAGGTAGGCAGGCCAGGGAAGCTCTTGGCCAATGTACTAAAAGCGCAAGGGGAAAGTGGTCATATTGCAGCTATACAGGGGGTCCAGGGGACTGTCACACGAGATCAGGGACAGATTCGGGAGGTAGTTAAAGACTTCTTCTCCCAGTTGTATGGGGGAGATGTCACACACTCGGAGGGAGATTATAGTGCTTTCTTTGAGAAGATCTCGCTGCCTCGAATCTCAGAAGAACAAAGACTTAAATTAAATAGTCCCATCACTTTGGGAGAGCTGGGCGAAGCACTAAAGAGTATGGCAGGGGATACAGCACCGGGGTCGGATGGCCTACCTTTTAAGATCTATGGGGAATATGGGGAGGTATTGATGCCACGATTATTGTCAATAATGAATGAATCCTGTAGCAAAGGCATCTTACCAGACTCTATGAGACAGGCCAATATTGTTTTGATCCCTAAAAAGAATAAGGATCCCTTGCTGGTTGAGTCATATCGGCCGATCTCCTTGCTCAACACAGACTGCAAGATTTTTGCGAAGGTTTTGGCAAGGAGATTGGCCGAGGTGGTCCCGGATTTGGTGCCACGAGACCAGGTGGGTTTTATTCGCGGGAGGTCGATTTTTGACAACATATCCAGAGCCTTTGCTAATATTCAGTTGGGGGGTCCGGGCCCCCACTCCATTCTGTCATTGGATGCGCTTAAAGCTTTTGACAGGGTGGAGTGGGGCTTCCTGTGGAGGACACTGGAACGGTATGGGTTGGGTATAGAATTCATAGGGTGGATAAAATTGTTATATACGTCTCCTATGGCTAGGGTGATAGTGAATGGGGTCCCCACGGAAGGCTTTGAGTTAAAAAGAGGGACCAGGCAGGGCTGTCCGCTGTCCCCCCTCCTCTTCGACCTATATATGGAACCTTTGGCAGAAACAATAAGGGGAGCATGTGATGTAGTAGGTTTTGGTCTGAGAGGAGGGGAGGATAGGATTTTACTATATGCGGACGATGTCATTCTTTTTGTTGATGACCCTAGGGAAAATCTGGATAGAGTGATGAGATTGGTGGAGGAATTTGGTAGTATCTCTGGTTTTAGTGTGAATTGGGGGAAATCTTCATTACTTCCAATTGTGAAGGGGGAAGTTACAGACTATAAAGATCTGAAAGCTAAAGAGTCGATAGAATACCTGGGTGTGGTGATAAGCCCCTCGGTTAAGGACTATGTTGCGTTGAACATCAAACCTCTGTGGGATAAGATAGGTAAGAAAGTTGAGACCTGGCTTAAGTTGCCCTTAGCAATGGTAGAAAGAATGGCAATTATCAAAATGGTAGTCTTGCCCCAGGTCTTATACTTTCTAAATGCGGCCCCAGTGTGGATCCCAGATGTATGGTTCAAGAGGCTTAGAGTTATGATGGATCGGTTGATCTGGGGCCGGAAACAGGTTAGGATCAAATATGATATGTTGTGTCAGGAGGTTGGTAAAGGGGGTCTCGCCTTGCCGGACTTTCGGCTCTACTCTATTTCTGGTGGAGCCCAGGGTCTGGCGAAGTGGAAGACCTCCTTGATAGTAGAGTATATTCTAGTTAGAACAGGGAACTTTGGGAAAAGTTTCTTTGAAGTACTAGAAGCTGGACAGGGCGTGAGCGGTCCCCTAGATAAATTTTCGTTTTTTACGTTATATAATAGAGTATGGAGATCTTTGAAAAGAGTGTGTGGAATTAAGGGGTCGTTGGATTTCACTCCATTATGGGGAAATGGTAATTTAAAGGAATTTTTGAGCCAGGATCTGGCAGGTTTTTGGAAGAGTAGGGGGGTAAAATATGTGTGTGATTTATTTGAAAATGGAGAAGAGATCACATTTGCAACTGCGCAAAGCAGATATGGGTTATTAGATATCCACAGATTTCAGTATGCTCAAATTAAGCATGCAGTACGTTGTTCACAAGGGATGGATTGGAGATATGTGGAATCACATGAAGTAATTGATGTATTATGTAACTGGAGTGGTAGGGGCAAGTGTTTGCCGAAAATTTATAGAATATTAGTTAGAGAGAAAAGAACACCACATTTAGAGAGGGTAAAGGTTAAATGGGAAGGGGCATTTGGGGTGATACATGACACAGTGTGGGAAATTATAGTTAAGAATCTAGGAGTAGCATCATGCAGTCCGGCACATAGGTTAATACACTACAAAATTCTGTTCTGGCTTTATAGAACTCCTGAGTCCCTATCCCGTTTTGGTAGACAAACTGTGAGTTGCAATAAATGTCACACTGAGAGAGCTGACATGATACATATGATGTGGTCTTGCCCACTAATTTGCACCTATTGGGAGAACATAAGGAATCATATTGAGGGAGCAATGGGATTGTCTCTACAAATGCCGTGTTCTATTCCAGAGTTGTTATTGGGGGGGTTGGTGGAAGATGGGGAAATTAATTCATTACTGAATAGGATAATGGGTTGTGCAAAGGTTTTGATAGCAAGGAGGTGGGTGAATCGCTTACCCCCTGTGGTGGAAGAATGGAAGCGGCTGGTTAGAATGGTGAAGAATTATGAGGAGATAGTGGCAAGAAGATCTAGTAAAGCAACCTTAAGGTTTCAGAGGCTCTGGAGAGGTTGGAAAGATTGATGTATTAATTTGGTTTTTTTTTTTTTTTTTTTTTTGTTAGGCCCTCCGTGCTATGGGTGGGTGGATGGTTGGGTGGATATATATTGTGAGTTGTGATATTTTTGTTTGTTTGCGTTTTACTATGGAAAAAACAAATATTTGGAAGAAGGAACCTTGTGAGTGCCGTGGACTTTCCATTTGCTATTTAAACAACAATCTATGGTCAAGATCCATGACCGCTGGCACCCGAAAGTTCTTTGTGTGCAGTGTTGCTTATATTTTCTGTCGTATATCTATCTATCTATCTACCTATCTATCTATCTATATATCTCCTATCTATCTATTATCTATCTATCTCCTATCTATCTATCTATCTATCTATCTATCTATCTATCTATCTATATATCTCCTATCTATCTCCTATCTATTATCTATCTCCTATCTATCTATCTATTATCTATCTATCTATTATCTATCTATCTTCTATATCTACTGTATCTATCTATTATTTATCTATCTTTCTATCTCCTATCTATCTATCTATCTATCTATCTATCTATCTCCTATCTATCTATCTTCTATCTATTTCATATCTATCTATCAATCTATCTATGTATCTATCTATCTATCTATCTATCTATCTATCTAATCTATCTTCTATCTATCTATTTATTATCTATCTATCTATCTATCTATCATCTATCTATCTATCTATCTATCTATCTATCTATCTAAAAAATGATCGCCCACAGCACTCCAGGTAGGTTGGAAATTCAAAAGTGTTTTATTCCATGATAGTGCAGCACAGCAAACAAGTCAAAAAGTGCGACGTTTCGACGACCTACCGTCGTCTTTTTCAAGCATGCTTTCATGCTTGAAAAAGACGACGGTAGGTCGTCGAAACGTCGCACTTTTTGACTTGTTTGCTGTGCTGCACTATCATGGAATAAAACACTTTTGAATTTCCAACCTACCTGGAGTGCTGTGGGCGATCATTTTTTATATACTTGGAAGTCTTGGTCAAGACCACCTGCTGGCACCCTCCCAAATCAGTTGTGCTGCTCTAGCTATATTCATTCTATCTATCTATCTATCTATCTATCTATCTATCTATCTATCTATCTATCTATATTCTATCTATCTATCTATCTATCTATCTATCTATCTATCTATCTCCTACCTATCTATCTATCTATCTATCTATCTATCTATCTATCTATCTGTTCTCTATCTATCTATCTATCTATCTATCTATCTATCTATCTATCTCCTATCTATCTATCTATCTATCTATCTATCTCCTATCTATCTATCTCCTATCTATCTATCTATCTATCTATCTATCTATCTATCTGTTCTCTATCTATCTATCTATCTATTATCTATCTATCTATCTATCTATCTATCTATCTATCTATCTATGTAAAGATGTTCCGCAGCACACCAGCATACGTGTAAAAGGTGATTTATTCCAAAAAAATACAGAAAATTACAAAAGATGCGACGTTTTGACCTCCTCACGAGATCATTATCAAGCATCTTGTGATCAATGATCTCGTGAGGAGGTCGAAAAGTCGCATCTTTTGTACTTTTCTGTATTTTTTTTAATAAATCACCTTTTACTACGTATGCTGGTGTGCTGTGGAACATCTTTACATACTTTTGGGGATCCCTGAGCCAGGGGACGGACTGACGTACAGCACCTGCTCCATGAACCTTTGGATGTGCGGCTTCCTCCTGTATCTATCTATCTATCTATCTATCTATCTATCTATCTATCTATCTCCTATCAAGTCAAATCAAATCAGCTTTATTGGCAGGTCTAAATAACATATTAGCATTGCCAATGCAAACAGAAGATTTTTGGGGGATGGGTAGGGAAGATGGGTAGGGATGGGGGGTAGGGACAGAAATCTGTGGTATATAATAGGTGGTGAGATGGGGGGGGGGGGGGGATACCAGGGGTCAGGTAGTTGGAGTCCATGACGTATCACGCTCCTCTCAGTCTATGGCAGGCAGTGACGTATTGTGCCGCTATAGTTGCTGTGGTCTCTTCTTCCCCCACTAGGATGGGTAGTTTCTCTTCCTCCTCCATGGTGGAGAAGCCTGGGAGGAGATTGGAGAGTCTCCTGAAGTGAGCGTCCCTCACTGCTGAGTATTTGGAGCAGTGTAGCAGGAAGTGGGCCTCATCCTTCACGGCCTCCTGGTCGCACTGCTGGCACAGTCGGCTCTCCCTGGGCTTGTACGTCTATCGGTGGCGCCCAGTTTCAATGGCCAGGTTGTGGGCGGTAGCGGCTCAGGGTTTTCCGGTCGCTGTGGTTGGGTAGTTTCTCCAGATATGGGGCCAGTCTGTAATCCCTCTGTAGCCTCTGGTATATGGTCAGTTTCTGGGATTCTCTGATGTCGTTCCTCCAGACGCTGATGTATTCCTCCTTCCTCTTGTCTATTATCTTCTGGATCTGGCTTTTCGTAATGATGTGCTTGTTGGCGGCTTGGTCAGGTTGGGTTTGGGTGACTTGTTCCCGGGGGCTTTGTTTTCCTGGGGTTTCTTGATGCAGCAAGGCCTTGTGGTGGTAGGAGCTGGGACTGCTGCTGTGTAGGTGGGCCCTGAATGATAGCGCCTTCTTGTGGACAGCAAAGTGTAGTGGGAACCTGCCCAGCTCTGCTCGACAGGCGCTGTTTAAGGTGCTCCGATGGACCTGGAGAAGGTATTTACAGAATTCTAGGTGGAAGACTTCTGTGGGTCCGGAGTCCCATTTTGACCAGTCTGGGTATATCCCGGGGCCCCAGCCTTCACTACCATACAGAAGGATTGGGGCAATGATGGTGTAGAATATTTTCAGCCACACGGTCTCTAGTGGTCTAAGATGGTAGAAGCGTCTTCTTATGGCATAGAAGGTTCAGCAGGCTTTGTCCTTCAGGATTTCTGTGGCTTGTCTAAAGTTCCCTGATTGGCTGATTTCTAGGCCCAGGTAAGTGTACCGGTCTGTTTCTGCGAGTAGGCAGTTGTTCAGCAGGAAGGTAGGATGCCCGGCTGGTTTCCGTTTTCTCCTCTGGAACACCATGATGTTGGTTTTCTTTGGGTTGATGGGCAGAGCCCACGTAGTGCTAAATTTCTCCAGGATGAGCAGCTGGTCTTGGAGACCTTTCTCGGTTGGTGAGAGGAGGAGAAGGTCGTCTGCATACAAGAGAAATTTCACCAGGGTGTCGTGGAGGGTGAGACCCGGTGCAGACGAGGACTCCAGGGCTGCTGCCAGCTCCTTGATGTAAATGTTAAAAAGAGTAGGCCTGAGGCTGTAGCCCTGTCTGACTCCTCGGCTCTGCCGGAAACGCTGTTCTCTTTCCATTCACCCTCACGCTGCATCTGTTATCGGTGTACGAGCTTCTGATGACGTTGTATGTCTTCCCTCCTATTCCACTCTCCAGCAGTTTCAGGAATAGGCCCGGGTGCCACACTGAGTCAAAGGCCTTTATGAAGTCTATAAAGCAGGCATAGATCTTTCCATACTTTGTATCATGGGCGTGGCTCTTGATGAGTTGTTGCAGGGTGAAGATGTGGTCGGTGGTGCGGTGATTTGGCATGAACCCTGCTTGGCTCTTGCTGAGAACGTCGTGTTCGGTGAGGAAGCTGAAGATCCTCTTGTTTGGTTCCATAATTCGCAGAATGAGTTATCTTGAATGGCGTCTTGGAGTTGAAGGAGTTTGGTGGAGATGTGGCCTTGCTTTTTCCTTCTGAGGATGGCTTTGTATTGTTGTTGGAGGGTATAGTAGGCCTCCCTCAGCTCGGGGTTGTTTGGGTCACAGTGTTTTTTATTTGAGGCGGTTCTTAGGGCCCTCCTTACAGTTTTACATTCATTGTCGAACCAGCTGTTTGAATGTTGTCTTCTTGGCCTCTTGTTGTTGTTACATATTTTCAGCTCGGCCATCTCTGCCATGGTATGGAGTATGTCGGTGAGGTCTTTTACCGCTAGGTCAACTTATTATTGAAGCTGTGGAGCATCTCTCTGATTTCTGTTCTGTTGATGGTCTCTATGTATTTTGGGGCCGACATTTCTGACCATTTGAGGGTTGGGGGTAGGCTGTAGAGTCCGGTCTGTGGGGTCTGTGTGGGTGGCTTGTTTGTAGATTTGATGTATAAGAGCAGTTGATTGTGATCTGACAGTTGAGATTGGGGGGTGACTGTGAAGCCGCCAATGTTTGTAGGATCCATGTCAGGGATGGTATAGTCTACCACACTGCTGCCTACATGGGAGTTCATGCTGTGTCTTCCTAAGGAGTCTCCCTTTGTCCGGCCATTAAGAATACGAAGTCCGAGGCTTCGACATAGTTTGAGCAGCTTTCTGCCGCTTTTATTGACTGTGCTGTCATAGCTGTTTCTTTCGGTCTGGATTGAGCTGTCACAGTCGCTGCCTGCTCCTATTATGTAGATGTTCCCATCAGTGCCGCAGTAGTCTCTTTCTCTCCAAGTCCTTGCGTTGAGGTCTCCATAGATGAGGAAATTGCCCAGGGCCTGGAAGTCGGCTGCTTCCCTCTGTTGAATCTCAAAGCTGTCTGGGTTAAAGTATGGAGACTCTGGTGGGGCGATGTATACTGCACAGAGATAGAGGTCAGCTAGAGAGGAGATGATGGAGCGGCCTATTCTTAACCAGATGTGGCTGTCTCCTCTCTTCACTTGGCAGATATGCTCATGGGGCTCCTCTTTATACCAGATACAGATTCCTCCTGAGCTCCGGCCTTGCTTTATGGCTTTGTTTTTTAGGGCAGGGACAGAGATCTCCCTGTATCCGGTGGGCACCAGGGATTCGTTCTCTGCCTTGGTCCATGTTTCCAGGAGGATCTGTATGTCTGTGTTTTTTAGTTTTTGGATAAACTCTGGGTCATGTATCTTTGACCCAAAAGCTGAAGCATTCAGACCCTGAATGTTCCAGCTGCTAATAATAAGGGAATTTATTGTTGGTCGGTATATCTTGTAATGGGCTGCCCTTTGTGGGACAGCTGGATTCTAGATGTTTGGTCCAGTCGCATTTAGTTTTCTGAACAGAGTGCTGAGCAAGGTCTTTATCTCCTCCATGTCTCTGCTCGGTGTTGCTCTGTGTGAGACGGGGAGTCTCCTCCGTGGTTTATGCCTCTGGTAGTCCGGTAAGGGTCACGGTTTTCGGTTTGTGGAGGATGGTGCGAGGTTTGCGGTCTGTTTGATGCTGGTGATATGGGGGTCTGGGCCGGGGGTCTCTCTAGAGCACAATGTCCTTCAGCTCTTTGGTCAGCAGGCTGACTCCTTGCTTGTTGAGATGCTTGTTGTCATGAAGGTGCTGCTGGTTTATGAAGGGGTGTTGGGCCAGGGTGATGTCTGGCATGGAGCTGATGTTAGCTGCCAGCTCTGTGTTGATACCCTGGATGGTGGCTTCAGGGAAATCTTTTCTTGGGAGCAGGGTTGACAGGATGATGTTACAGTCAGGGAACTTCTGTTGTGTGCTCTGTGCTAGTTGGCTGAGTTGTCCTGCTATCTGCTGGTGCTGGTCCTGGAGGTTGTTGGTGCCCATGTGTAGAATGATGTAGTTGAGATTGGTGAAATTCGGGTTGCTGATGACGGCTGTTGCTTGCTCAATAGAAGAACAGAGGATTTTGGTGACTTTTTCCTGGGAAGAGTCGCCTTGTGTTGAGGTATTTGCCGTTAGAGTCCATGATCAGGACGGTGTCAGGACATGATGGTTTCCTGCTCCCGTCTTGTCTTGGGGTTGTGGTGATGATCGGCTCTGGCCCTTCTTGTATGCAGTGGCGTAGCTACCATAGAGGCAGGGAAGGCGGTTGCTATGGGGCACGTGGAGGAATGGGGCCCAGGGAAGATAAGAGCCTCCTGTATCCTTTATATAATTTTTTTTTTTATTCGATACATGAGATCCGCGCATCTTCATGAGCCTTTATCTTCAACAAAAATATGTAATGAAACTGAAAAATGAGAAAAATGAGATAAGAAGGTATAGCTTAAAATTTAATTTTTATTTCGACCAAGATAAAATAAGATCCACATATATATTGGTCCCAACCAGGACCAGTGTAATCAACAAAAGTAATCTCCTGGAGTGGCAGTAGACCCACTACATAAATATGCTACTAACCTCAACACACGAATATGTGTCAACCAATTGTGGTTCAAAGGTCAAGTACGCCAAATGAGTGGGATGACTCAATCACTCTATCAAACCAAGAGGAAAACGCACTTATGTCACAAAAAAGTCACCAACTAGGCTGTGTCGCCAAGTCCCGTCAGTAACCTAGTCACACAAGTCCAGAATGCCGCACACCTCACCCATTTTTTTTTATTCGATACATGAGATCCGCGCATCTTCATGAGCCTTTATCTTCAACAAAAATATGTAATGAAACTGAAAAGTCTTGTAAAATCAAAAAACTAAAAAACTAAGAAGAAGCAAAAACTCAGCAAGACAGGGGAGATGTAAAGACAGAGGGAAACAATCACGTAGCGAGATGCCTGGCCGGGTTCCGCTTCTACAGCACACTCGCCGAGCGAAACCTCAGTACAGGTTAGCTTAATCATAAAATTCTCCTTAAGGCTAAAGGCTCCCTGAAGACAAGAGGTAATCAGCACTATTGTGCTTCTGGTCAATAGGCAAAGCTCATCGTACAAATGGTTATTCTAACTGACGGAAACAAGTAAATATTGCGCAAGTCGGGAAACGTTAATTTAGTTACTTTAGTCGTAGTGATACCGGAGAGAGGGCATATATGAGGATGTATCAAACTTTTTGGGAATATAGGAAAACTTTTGGAGTATTTAAAAAAGCAGTCCAGTGTGTGACCTGTCAGTGTTGTGTGGCTTCTATTCAATGAATAGCGGCCGCACAAAACTGACATCAGTTTTTCCTGCAGCCGCTAGGGATCCCGGCCGGAGCATATACTATGTGTATCATTTTTGTATTAATCACGGCCATTGTTGCAAATCAGCAAATATTAATATAAAACTTACGTTGTGTGAACATAGCCTTAGGCAGTTCTGATTTATTCATAGAAGATTACCTTTAAGAACTAGGAACAACTACAACACCCAGTCCATAGATGTAAAGAGTTAAGAAGTAATACAGAACACCCCTAAACTCCCCGGCCCATACTAATAACAATGATGCATAGCACATCATAGTCTGCTGTATAGGAGCTGTGACTACTGTCAAAATGACAGGTGTCTCTGCTCTGTACAAAATCATTGTTGTGCTCTACACTATGAAAACTAGGTACTAAACAGGAAGGATATGCTCTATGTGAATATTGACAGAGCACCAAGCCCAGGGAGTATAAGGAGTTCAGAGGTAAAGTATATCGTTGGCACTTAAAAGGCAACTTTAGCATTAAAAAAAAAAAAAAACTGATCAACTGGTATCAGAAAGTTTGTAAATTAGTTCGATTTAGTATTTAAAAATCTCAAGTCTTCCAGTACTTATCAGCTTCTGTATATCCTACAGGAAGTGGTGTATTCTTTCCAGGCTGACACAGTGCTCTCTGCTGCCACCTCTGTCCATGTCAGGAACTGTCCAGAGCAGGAAAAGTTTTCTATCGGGATTTTCTACTGCTCTGGACAGTACCTGACATGGACAGAGGTGGCAGCAGAGAACACTGTGTCAGACTGGAAAGAATTCATCACTTCCTGCAGGACATACAGCAGTTGATAAGTACTGGAAGACTGGAGATTTTTAAATAGAAGTAATTTACAAATCTATATAACTTTTTGGTACTAGTTGATGTGTCCTGTCCAGGCCTGGACACAGACTGGAGTTGGGGTGGGGGTGGTAGTATAATGTAAGCTTGCGGCATACAGTGTATACAGTAAGAGCAGGTGTAGGGACTCTTGTCTTTGATAGGTCCTGTTCCTCAGACTGGAACACCTAGGTCATTCCAATTGATTTGCTCATCACTAGTCAGTACTTTCATTTATTCATCAGAGCAATTGAGGACCTGACATTATACAAATAGTCCATTGATTTTAATAAGCACCATGCAATGCATCTTCTCTCCTGCGGAGGCAGTGCAGCAGATTTGAGCACTTATTTTCTGGTTCCTCCTGCAGCTGATCACAGAATCAGGAGGTTCTATGATCAGAACAGGAGAACCTTCTACCAAAAAAGTGATTATACGACGGGGACAACCCCTTTAAGTCCCTCTGCAACAATACAAACATAAAGCAACAAAAAGCAGCAAGTCGTTCAATTTCATGCATTTTTTTTTTTCTTTCCTCTTCTAAAAAATAAGGTTCCTCGTTGAAGGTGTTTCCCTAAGCATTTCACAATTATCAAGACTTCTTTTGGCATCCAAAATCTACTTTGCATTTGTGATTTCCGTCTTGTATTTCGGCGCCAAAAAGCAGCATTTGGTATGACATTTTTTTCTCTCTCTCTCTTTTCTTTTGGGCAATCTCCGCAGCGAAGAATTCTTTTCTTGAATTATTAAAGAACACTGAGGCTTTTCCAAGGCGTATGTAGCATTCCAGACAACTGGTCACCAAATCTGTAGCGATGTCTGTTTGTACACACACCTTCTGCCAAATTTCCTTTAACCTTCATTATCCATGTACGAATATTTAATAGACGAGGCTGAAACCAAAACAGATGGCTGATGGCCCAGGGCCAGGGGCTTCTCTTCTCAATTATGCTTCTTGCTGTTCATTTCAACAAGGCATTTAAGCAACAGACACATTTTGCTTTGTAAACAGAATACAGCGGATAAGTAGGTCTGTCAATTGGGTTGGGGGGGGTAGACAAGTTCTTTGGTCAGTTGACTGGAGAATGGTGACCACATGGACCACGGTTAATCACCATTAATCCAGTTTCTTACTCCCCCCCTAGTTAGTTGTTGTTTCTAGGTCAATCCCAAAAGGGGGACGTTGGTCTATGATGTCCCAATGGCCTAGAAGAGCATATGGCCATCGGTTATGGACATTCGGCAACCCCCTTTGATACCAATAACTGTGCCAGCAGTTACTGTATATAATGTCAATGATTTTCAGTTGACAGATTCCCCTTAAAGGGAATGTATCATCAAGATTTATTTTTTTTTTTTTTTACAGATTATATCTAGGTACTAAAGCATGGTCTTTTTTTGTAATCTGTTTCAATTTTCTAATTGTATGTTTTTGTTTATTTATAATAAATTATTATGGGGGCATCCTCTGTACAGCCCCCCTATAGGATAGGCCCCCTCTATGCAGACCCCCATAGTATAGGTCTCCTATGTGCAACCTCCCCCCCCACCCCATAGTAAAGTACTCATCTGTGTAGCCTTCCCCGCTATAGTATAGGCCTCCTCTGTGCATCCTACCCCTCTTTAGTATATGCCCCCTTTGTGCAGCTCCCCCACAGTATAGGCCTCCTTTGTGCAGTGTCTCCCCTCTATAGGATAGTCTGCCCCTGTGTAGCCTCCCCCATATAGTATAGGTCTCCTTTGTGCAGCCTCCCACCTATAGTCTAGGTCTCCTCTGTGAAGCCTCCCCTCTATAGGATACACCACCTCTGTACAGCCTCCCTCCATATTATAGGTCCCTCTGTGCAGCCCCCCCCCCCCCATAGGATAGGCTCCCTCTGTGCAGCCCCATAGCAAATAGTATAGGTCTCCTCTGTGGAGCCTTCTCCTTATAGTATAGGCACCCTCTCTGCAGCCCCCCCCTATAGTATAGGTCTCCTCTTGAAGCTTCTTGACTCCAATGATGCAAAATCAGTTTTGCAAGAAGAGCTCACATTTTTTCAAAACTCTAACTTGGTTTAAGAGCATTGCTTTGGTTTAAGAGCTCCCTGTACTGGGTGGGACGGGGAGTGGGGGAGGGGCATGGCCAGCACAGAGTGGTCTACAGCCCTGCTATAATTTGCCTACACTTACACTCATACATACACACTGCTGCTTTAATGTGTCTGCACTTACACTCAGCTCTACACACTGCTGCTATAATGTGCCTGCACTTACACTTAGCTGTACACACTGCTGCTATAATGTTCCTGCACTTATACTCAGCTATACACACTGCTGCTACAATGTGCCTGCACTTATACTCAGCTATACACACTGCTGCTACAATGTGCCTGCACTTATACTCAGCTATACACACTGCTGCTATAATGTGCCTGCACTTATACTCAGCTATACACACTGCTGCTACAATGTGACTGCACTTACACTTAACTATACACACTGCAGCTATAATGTGCCTATAATGTACACTAAGCCAATCACACTGCTGTATAGACACTTTTCTGTCTCTGTCCTCCTGCACAGCTCTGTGATTCTCACTTCCTGATTGGTCCATGCTGAACATCCCCCCTTCCCCATTGCTGTCATGTGACCACACAGACCTCTGACAGCAGCCCTGCTTCTCTATTCTAGCCTGTTGTACTACACTACTGCATTATGGGGATCTGCAGCTCCATCCTGTATCTACTGCTGCTGTTTTTCAGGTTTATGCACTTCCTATAACTTATAACTTAGTAACTTATATTCAGCTGTATCTCATTGTGTCATTTTTTTTTACATTTTATCCATAATAATAAATCATTATTTTTGGGGTGTATAACCAATTGTCTGCCTATCAGTGATTTCTTATGGGAAAATTTGCTTTGGTTTAAGAAAACAAATTATTTAACGGAACGAATTATGCTCATAATCCATAAATATATATATATATATATATATATATATATATATATATATATATATATATAGTATATCACATATTGTGGAATTGCTTATTAATAGGCAGCAAAATTCAAACAATGCAATTCTATCTATCATTCCGACCCCGGAGTCCTAAGAAAATCTCACCTGAGAATTAATGGCGGCACGGCAATCCTCATATTACATGACATTTATCTATTCAGAGCAAAGACGAGGATTTGAAGGAAAATGTATGAAAACCATTATATCATCACATAAAGGTGTGATACCCCATAAAGACGCGGTAGACGCCAATTCCAATGTAATTATGCAAATGGAGTGGATTAGGGATACATTAATATGGCCATTTGTTTTCTTGTGGTCGGTGATATGTAATGGGCTCGCTTCCATCTATAATGTAATTAAAGTGCATTAAGGATCTCAGTCAGACTTCATTCAGCATCATTTGTCTGGCAAGATACTGATTGGATTCGGAAGCCTCCTGTATTAACGTATCTCTCCGATTAGCTGTAGTGTGCAGGCAGGAGGGGGAATCCCTATAGAGTACCTGCGGGTTACGATGGTAATTCTTGGCCGCTGTGTAAAGTGTCACGGATAATATTGGACATTTCGTAATAGCAAGATTAAAAAAAAAAAGTCAGTGGTACAGAAGACTAGATCTAATACGGAAATGTGTGTTTGCTGCGAATCAGCCATTGATGCCTTTATATGTAAATGAGTACTAATGTGCCATCTTTAAGAAAAATTTAAATCCCTGGACTGTTCTTCTCTGCCATGGATCTGATCACTTCCTGGTTTCTTCTTTGAACTATGACCTTGCTATGCAACAGAGCACACACTCTTTCACAATCCCTATTGCTTGCATGTACTATGAAGCGCAACTTCAGAAACTAATGAGACAGATCCTAAGATCCCTGGACTGTTCTTCTCCCCCTCCATGGATGTGATCACTTCCTGGTTTCTCTAAACTGTGATATTGCTGTGCACCAAAGCACACATTCTCCCACAATCCCTCTTGCTTGCATGTACGATTAAGACCAAATTCCAATACTAATGGGACAGATCATGAGATCTCTGGATTGTTCTTCTCCCCCATGGATCTGATCACTTCCTGGTTTCTCTGAATTGTGATCTTGCTGTGCACCAAAGAACACACTCTCCCACAATCCCTCTTGCTTGCATGTACGATGAAGACCAAATTCCAATACTAGCGGGACAGATTATGAGATCCCTGGACTGTTCTTCTCCCCCATGGATCTGATCACTTCCTGGTTTCTCTGAACTGTGACCATTCTCCCACATTCCCTCTTGCTTGCATATACGATGAGGACCAACTCCCAATACTAATGAGACAGATCATGAGATCCCTGGACTGTTCTTCTCTCCCATGGATCTGATCACTTCCTGGTTTCTCTGAACTGTGATCTTGCTGTGCATCAGAGCACACATTCTCCCACAATCCCTCTTGCTTGCATGTACGATGAGGACCAACTCCCAATACTAACGGGACAGATCAGGCCAGGGCTGATCGTTGCCCTGGGGGTGGTAGTTGGGTAAAAAATATTATTTCATGTCAAAGGGGCAAGGCCTGTAGTATTTGTGCCATAGGCCTGCAGATACTATAGGCATCTCACTCCCTGACTTTCTTCTTTGTCAGCATGCCCCTGGACTTGATATTCATCTTTGGAAATGGATGCTCTAGGCCCAACCCCTTTGACACTCAGCTGCCAAAAAAAAAAAAAGAAAGTTTTTTACCCAAATATTAGCACCCAGAAACAATAGAAGCCCTGGAGCCGGCATGGACGTATCAGGGGTTTGGGCGCAGTGTAGACAAGTAGATGGAAATGATGGAAAATTAAATTTCACGTTATTTCATATTACTGCTGTTTGTAGAGATGGCAGCCGCTCAGCTATCCCCATATAGCGTCACAGATGACCGGCTGCTTTGGGTTACAGTAAAGCATTCCAGTATACTAGAGAAATCCTATTTGGTATAATTACGGTATACACATATACCAACTATACACGCGCCAGCAAACAGACATAAGAACGCATTAGTGGTGCACGCCATGGCGGTGCTCGGCACAAGCTGGAATTAGACCAGTGTGGAGAAAACAATATCATCAATTCTGAGAATTAATAGGCTTCACCAATAATTTGCATGTTAAATAGGCGGCTTCAGATGCTGATATCATGGCTGTATAGCTGAGCGCAGCGCTGACAAATATGCTTTTTATTAAACATGTCATTACTGTTTATTGCCGCAGCCTCGTTTTCTGTACCGAAGTGCAGGGGACAATATGTAAACAGACGGCTGCGGAGAAGCTGAATATTCATAGCAGCAATTCTACTATGGCTTCGACTCAGAAGCCGACAATTCCAGAGCACATTTCCTACGTTGTTGGGTTCACATAAGGATTTGTTGTTACAGTGTTTGTTTTGCGGTTGTAGTGATATAGCTATAGGGATAAGGGAGGTATTTACTGTATATTTACTGAGCGTTCTTACAGAGGTTACAACAAATGTACAAATTTGCTTAGGCTGCGTTCATACTACGTGTTTTTTATCCTTTTTCCAAAAAAAACGGAAGGAAAAAAGGATGTACTGTATTTGTGTGCATCCGTTTTAATCTGTTTTTCCATTGATTTCAATAAAAAAAAAAACGGATCAGTTTTTTAATAACGTATACAAAAATGTGGTCCAACCAAATTTTTGTGTAGATAAAAAAAAAACAGATGCGTTTCGAGACTTTTTTTTATCTAATGCAAAAACTGGATGGAAAAAATGGATGCATTTGTGTACATCCGTTTTGATCCATTTTTCCATTGACTTCCATTATAAAAACAAAAGGATCAAAATGCATCCATTTTTTTGAGTTGTGAGCCCTTTTTTTTAATAATGGAAGTCAATGGAAAAATGGATCCAAATGGATGCAAAAAAAATGCAGCAGTTTTTCCATTCGTTTTTCATTTGTTATTTTGCAAAAACAGATTTCAAAAACTGATGAAAAAAAATGAAGTGGGAACCCAGCCTTACAATTTTTTTTTTCTTCAGATTCCAGTGTTGTTGTCCAGTTTTTAAAATTTGTTTGAAAGTTTGGCCATGTCATAGGGAGTATCGTTACACTGGGGTTCTGGGCCCACCTGCAGTGGATAAAGCGGGCTGAAGTGCACATAAAGAAACTGGCGCAGCGTTTTGAACCAGGCAGCATTTTAAGAAATGGACCAGACCACAGTCACGTATGCTACAACGCCATCCAGGTAGTATAATTTTTTTTTTTTAGTAAACAAATTGGTACATTCACTTTAACACAGTGTGTAGTGTCTGAGGATCTTTTTAGAGATACATTAATAATATCCACCTCTGTAGAAGTCACATCTGGGCCCCGTTGTCTGATGGGGCCCAATTCTGCATCATTTACATGTGTTGTAGGCGGCAGGCTTAGTAAGAAAAGGGAAATTTTGGCAGCACATCTATGACTCTGTTCACACTGCAGGTTGCACGCTGCTTGTGGCTTAAGTACAGACAAAAAACAAAAGGTGCAACAGCAACCCAAAGGTGCAAGGGCTTACCGTATATACTCCTTCCAGTAAACTCTGTTTGATCAAATAGTTTGCTAAGATCCTCACTTTTCTAAAAAAAAAAATATATATATATATTCTAATGGAGCCATGTCACAGAGGAGAGAGGGTTTCATCACACTGGGGACCGGTAGGCAACACAAAGCGATGTACAGTACCTAGTGGTACGATCGCTTTAAGGTTGCTCCTACCAGGGTGAATGGTCCAATATAGCAGGGACAGAGGGATCAGGGTCAGATTAGGGCTTTACGCTATAGCCATTACATAATGACTGCTTCAAAACACCACTTTGCCTTCCGACATTGCATAGAACGCTTCAGAATTGTGTGATATTCCATCAGTTTCGTACATTGACATCCCATTTAGGGCGTCCTATAGATTGCCTATGCATTTTATACAATACCTAATTTCACGCATTGGCTGTAACATATACACACATAGGTCTCTGACGGGAGATGGATTTTTTTCCTTTCCATTAAGTAACATATGTATTGGTTTGTCAGCGCTCTGCCGTCCCTGTCACCACCGTAGCTGTCTGTTTAGCTTGCATTTACACAACGCTTTTGCATATGTTTTAAATCTTTATACCACCAGAGCAATAATCAATCTGTCATAGAAAATGTTCAGAGAGCGCAGGAGCAGGGAGAGTCGATTTGCTGCTTGGGAACGCTTGCTCCATTTCCTGACGCTCTTCATTCTCTTCGGTTCCTGGTGGGTACATTGTTTATTCAAGCACAATATATAAAAGCTATACATGATAAGCAGGGTTCGAAAGACACAGCCTCGCATTTATATTCTTGCCTTTGTGCTGGAATTTCTAAGCGTGTGCTTTTATCGAGATTATTGCTACATGATGTGCTTTATGTCGAGCAACAAACCAGCTGGAATGTGTTCCCGGAGCCGGCACTAGGTGAAAAGAGGAGTTGAAGTCACTCAAGTTCCTAAGTATGTCAATGACGAGTGCAGCCTATTGTTATATAGGGTGAGTGCCGGTGACATAATCAGTTGAAAGTATTTTTTGATTTTGTCACATCTAGATGAGGGTGCTTTGATATAATGACTTCAGGTAAAAACTACCTCAGTAGAGCATGTATACTCACACTGGGGGGGGTTTATTGTCGTACTCATACACTGAGGGGTGCGCCGGACCCTGCAAATCTACACCTGTACGCGGCAGGTGTAGATTTGGATCGTGAACTACGACTGTGAGCAGGCATAAGTCATGATAAATGAGGCGCGGGAGGAGGCCATGGTTCCTCCCCTCCTTGAAACCCCCCCAGCCAACTGCCTGCCCATGAGGGAAAATCTGCGCCTTCTCCCCTGCCATAACTTTGATAAATGTCCCCCATTGTCTTGGCCACTTAAGCCCAATGGGTAGTGTTGAATGGACACGAAAAAACTGTCTGGGTTCAGCAACTTTTCCGAACTCGTCTCCTCCCCGCCTTGACACCCCACCCAGAGTCCCCCCCCCCTACACACACACACACTCACACCGTCCGCCCATCAGGTTGAATCTGCACCTTCTCCCCAGCGTACACCCCTGCCATAACTTTGATAAATGTTCCTCATTGTCTTGACCCCTAAAGCCCAATGGGTAGTGTTGAATCGACTTGAGGAAACTTGACACCTCCCCCCCCCTCAAGCCCCCCACCTGCCCACCAATCAGAGCAAATCTGCACCTTCTCCCTGGCGTATGCCCCTACTGTAACTTTGATAAATGTCCCCCATTGTCTTGGTCCCTGAAGCCCAATGGGTAGTGTTGAATGGACATAAGGAAAATGGGTCTGGGTTTGGCAACTTTTCCAAACTCAAACACTCGGCATTTGATTCCCGACAACTGGAAAAGTATGCCGCCCTAGGGCTGCCAGGAAAACATGGATACAGCCATAGGCTGAACATTTGGGTTTGGAAAAGTTTCCTAGAGTGTGCTCAACACTACCAATAGGTCGTAGTTAGAGATGAGCGCAATTCAAGCATGCTCGAGTCTGATAGTTCAGCAGTAAAATACCGGGGACCGAAGAAATTGGGTGCACCTCTAAGAAGTCCTGAAAAGTATAGCTACAACCATAAACCATACTGTATCCATGTTTTCCCAGACTTCTTAGGACTGCATCCAACTTCCTCAGTCGGTATTCAAATGTCGAACAATCGGACTCAAGCATGCCCCAGTTGCGCTCATCTCTAATCCTATTATTGGCCCACGTTTACTTATTGCTAACACCAGTCTTGAGTATTGTCAGCTAACTGAAGAGGTGGCCTTTTAGATGTATACATGGTTATTGATTATGCCAGTCCCATAAAGTATAACTGATAGGAGGGATGACTGTATAGCTAATAGTCTACTACAGGTTGCAAATTACTATAACATACTGTTAGACACATTTGTAGAGAATGGTGAAAGGATCTGAAATCAATGACCACAGGTCGATGGTGGACTAAGGTGTAAGCCATGGTCATGAGCCAGAGAGACAATAGGGAATCAAATACAAGACAATGTTCAGATCACAGAAACAGAAAACCGAATCGGGACAGAATTCACTTTTGTAGTCTCTACAAGGAAGGGTCAAGGCTGCAGATTTTGCCCATTGAATTCAGTTGTGAAGATAAAATCTAAAATCAAATTATAATTAATGAAAAAAAAAAAAGTACTTAGGTTACTGACCCCCTAGGTGCAGTGCTCCACTTCACCAGTCCCATGATGAAGCACCCATGCAAAAGAGAAAACTTCTGTAAAATCTTTATTATTTGAGTTAAGTGCAATTGACTCACCGATATCTCCAGGAAACCAAGGACCCAGACCAATGGGAACCAAGGTCCCGGATCACCAGAGCGTTTCCTCCAGTATAAATGTTCTATTTTGGATAAAACAAATGTGTTTCAGCTCCAGCAGTTAGACCCTACGATCAGCCAGCTATCCCCTATTCCCGTGATGGCCAACCTATGACACACATAGCCATAGTCGCTGACACGCGGCCGCCATGCGGCTGCACACAAGAGAGTGTGGGGCCGCATGCAAGCTCCAAAACATCCCCGCGGTCTTACAGTGGGGCCTGACTCCACCCCGTATTCCCTGCCCCACGCACCGCCTGGACCCAGCTACTGTGACGTTACAGTAGCTGTGTGAGGACGGCCGCAGTGGTGCCACACCCCGTCTTGCTCCTGCCTCCAGCCCTGTCTTGCTCCTACCAACAGTGTCGTCTTCCGGCGCCACAGCCCGCAGCAATATTGTAAAGGTGGGGAGGGATGGGGGTCGGGGGATTGGTGTCAGGGGATGGGTCAGTTGGGGTAGTGTGAATGGGGATGGAGGGATGGGGCCAGGTGGGGTATTGTTTCTGTGGGGATGAGGTCAGGTGGGGTAGTGTTTGTTTGTGTGTGTGTGTGTGTGTGTGTATACAGTCAGGTGGAGTAGTGTGCGTGGGGGTGGGGGTCAGGTGAAGAAGTGTGTGTGGGGATGCGGGTCAGGTGGGGTAGTGTATGGGGAGGGATGGGAGTCAGGTAGGGTTGTGTGTGTGGAAGGGTCAGGTAGGGTAGTGTGTGGAGAGGGATAGGGGTCAGGTGGGGTTGTGTGTGTGTGGAAGGGTCAGGTAGGGTAGTGTGTGGGGAGGGATGGGGGTCAGGTGGGGTTGTGTGTGTGTGTGTAATTTTTTTGTTTCTTAAGTACAGTTGGGTATATTGCAATATTGCAATATTGCATATTTTTGTTATTTAAACTATAAATATCGCAAAACTATTTTTCTCAAAGTGACACACCATCCGAGTTATACTCGTTTTTTTGCCGAATGCTGACACATCAAGCTCAAAAGGTTGCCCATCACTGCCCTATTCTATAGATAGCATTGTTAAAAAGGAATACCCCTTTAAGAATGTCTAAAGATTCCACAGAATGTGAAGGAAATTTGTAAAAATTCTATGCACCTTCTCGCTACTTCAATCAGCCAAAGTTTGCCATGTGTAAATTTGGAAAATCTGTTTCCCCACAAAATGTGAACATAGCCTAAAGGTTTTTATTTATTTTATGCAGTTTTTTTTTATTTGGCCTTTAAGCCAGATAGAAATATTTACTACTGTAATTTGATGCAAATTTGTGTACACTAAGCAAAATTCTGCCATGTCTGAACACACCCTTACTCTACCACCAGTTATAGGCTACATTTTTTTCCCCCGAGAATGATGTTTCACATGTCCTAGGAAAAAGGAAGCACATGCATCTATGCCTGAGGCGATGATGGGATGAGGCGGAGGACGTGCACATAGGTCAATAATGGGAATATCACTTGTGTTAATGACTTATTTTTTAGGTGAGCACATCACAATTGGGTGCACTCTGTAGGCAAGGTGAGCACTTTGCCTCGAGGTATATCCTTCTATTACTGCAGGGGGCACTGTCTTGGCAGATAGGTTGTTATTCCTTCCACTAAGAAATACAGTTTCAAGGCATAAATGATAAGTCATGGAGTTCTCTGATATCCTTCTCCTTGGCAAATATGCAAAAATCACATCAGCAATGGAAGTGGGGAAGCGAGGTTAGAATTAGTAATAGTATTAACTTTAGGGTATTTGACCAATTCAGAAATGTATTCAATCTGAAAACCCCATGATATAATTTGTGCAAATTTGTGAACATTTAATTAAAAATTTTTTTCCAATTTTGACAAAATTTTGTTGCTAAATTTCCTATTCCAGAGCCATATTTCCAACAATAGAGAAAAACAAAGCTGAAATGTTTTTATTCTTAAGTAAAAAGTGTCACAGTGGCGTTCCCAAGTCCCTGAAGTGCTTGCTCCCTCTCGAAATTGTATCTGACAGATTTTCTTTAACCTCTTTTTCTCATAATCGTGCACTGGCCCATTTATTTTTGCAGTGTGTTCCCTCAAATGGACATGCTGGTACAGTACTTCCTTAGATGAAACAGGCATAGAAGCTGTGCCCATGCCCTAGTCATAGATGTGGACCCATCACAACTGCCGGGACCTGAACCACACTCGGATCCTGGCAATTAACCCTATAGATGCTATGGTCAGTGCAAATGCAGCATCTATAGGAAAGAACAGAGGGAGAATTCTCCCTCTGTCCACCATTGGTGGCTCTGCAAAGCATCCCTAAGGCTTCCAGTGCCATATTTTGGTATCACCATGTACATACCGATCCCATGATTTAACCCACGTGGCAACCGCAAACAATGTAAAGTGCTAATTTTACAATTTTTTATTTAATTAAATGTGGCCATTTTTTTCACAAGAAAACCATAAGGATGTTGGCAGTATGTCATGATAAAATCAAACCAAACCTTTAACAAACCACACTAAAACAGCTAAATAATTGCTCACAATTAACTATGTTTGTGTGGTTTAGCAAGTTCGCTCATCAAAGCTTACCTGTCCGTGCTCCAATGGTGTAATCCTACTTAGCCAATCACTGCCCATGATGGTATCCTGTCTCAATCAGTGATTGGCTGAGCAGGCTGGAGGTGGCTACGATCAGTGGGGACACAAGAGACCCAAGGGACACCGGGGGAGCGCAGACAGGTGAGTATACCCTTTTTTAGTTTTCTTTTTTCAAAGTTTTTAATAAATCTCTTTTTGTGAAATTCAATTTGTTCATCTCTAGAAGTAGACTGGCGGATGTGTCTGTTAGGAGACGCCAGACATCAACGAGGACAAGCTGCAGGCATTATATAGAGAAGGGAGAACTAACTCATCAAGCTTCAGACCCAGGGTAAATCTAAGTGATTCACATTTAAAGGAACCAAGGAGAAGAGAAGAGACTAGACTTATGGAACACTCAGTTACTGTATCTCTACACAAAATTCTCCCCACGATGCAGGAATAAGGACGAGACGCGGAAATCTTTTTCACTGAAACCCGAACAGGAAATTATAACTCGCTATGTCGTTCTGTGACCTGTAGCTCAAGTGTTAAATTTTACAGCGAGGTTAAATTATTCACAAGATACTGTATGTATAGTGCACGACCTAAGCAATTTTTATACTTCCCCATAGAAGGGAATTCTCGCAGATCTCTGACATCTACTGAGTAATAGAATATGAGACAGGTGAAAGGACAAAGAGTGTGAAAAGGGTTTAGATTAAGAGGTCTCAGGAGGATCGGAGGGAAAACTTTAAAGTTAGATTAAAAGAACAAAAAAAAATTGCATTACAGTTCCCTACCTGTAGAGGGCAGACTAAACCTTTATACTCAAATCTTGGGGGGGAAAGTGTTCTGGACAATACGGAGGATGACAAAAACATATAAAAACAGCACATTCTGTAGTTATAGGTCTAAATCTATGGGATTACAAAAATAATTAAACTTTTTTAAATGCCCTTTAAAAAAATTCAAAATCAGTAGGTGAGTGCCTAATCTTTATACTGGTCCTAGACATATAGTCTAATAATAGTTACAGTTCCGTAGTATTACAGTAAACCGATAAACATTGTAGCGTTGAGCCTAACAAATTACTTAAGGTGAGAAACATCCTTGCGGACTGACTCCACTCCATCTTATTTAGGGGCCGTGACGGCAGCGTGCAAAGTTAATCTTCTTTATTAAATATATAACCAGGTTTCTTTGAGGACAGGTTCTCGTGTCTTTAAAAATTAGCTCGAAAACCTGTACTTCCAACGTGAAAACAAATAGCCTGCCTGCATCTTTCAATGCCATAGAGAGGAGCCTGGAACATGCTGGTAGGAATGTCATTCCAGAACGTTGTATTGATTTTATTCTCGGACGTCACCCAGACAGATGGAAATCCTGGAGGAGGACAATGGACCCGTGCAAAGAGTTATATGAAAGTATTTACTATGACGTTTATGCAAAAGTTTTATTATAGACCAACAAGACCTCTCGAGCTTTGGGAAGGTCATGATAACCTTTGACATCCATTTCTTTTTTGATAAACCTAATGTTATTTTTTTTTTTTAAAGGCTCTGTTCTGATCTGCACAACTCATCCAGCTATTTCGTCTTTTAATATCTATTAACCGTTTTGGGCAATAGTTATGCTGCTTTATTACTCAGGATCAGCTGATCTTGCTGTTCAGCTCAGGGCTTGACCGTAGATGGAGTTTAGGATAGAAAAAAAAAAAACATAGCCGCTTTCTTCCAGAAACAGCGGCACATCTGTCCTCAGGTTGAGTGTGGTATTACAACTTGGCTTCATTCACTTCAATGGAACTGGGCAACAACACCAAACACAACCTGAGGACAAGGGTGGCGCTGTTTCTGGAAGAAAGCAACAGTGCTGTTCTAATATTGAATAATGTCTTTAAAGGGGTACTCCAGAGAAAAGAAATTGCTTTCAGATCAATCAGTGTCAGAAAGTTATATAGATTTGTAATTTATTTCTATTAAAAAAAATATCAAGTGTTCCAGTACTTATCAGCTGCTGTATGTCTTGCAGGAAGTAGTGTTTTCAAGCCAGTTCTCTGCTGCCACCTCTGTCCATAGCAGGAACTGTCCAGAGCAGGAAAGGTTTCCTATGGGGATTTGCTACTGCTCTGGACAGTTCCTGACATGGACAGAGGTGGCGGCAGAGAGCACTGTGTCAGACTGGAAAGAATACACAACTTCCTGCAGGGCTTATAGCAGCTGATAAGTACTGGAAGACTTGAGATTTTTCAAGTAGAAATAAATTACAAATCTATATAACTTTCTGACACCAGTTAAAAACATTTTTAAACCCCTTTAAGCATCTCTGACGTGTAGTTTTGTAGTTTAATGTAGGTAATAGCAGATACTCTGTATTAGTCTGTCTTTGTTACAAGATTTTGGTTCTCTGTGAATTCTTGATTCTGTGGAATTGTAATTGCTGTTTGATCTTGTTGCATTTGTCCTGTAGCACTGCTCAGTCTTGTTTATTTATTTATTTTTTTGTCTCTGGGTCCTAGAGTCCTCCCCGCTGTTTGTGTTATGTTCAGCAGATTAGGATTGTCTTTAGGGATAGTTACAGGGACAGTTAGGGTCAGTGGTATCTGGTTTTTATGAAAAAAAAAAAAAAAATAGGAAAAGCTAGTTGGGGTCATTTTGTAGTTTGTTCATTCGACTGCTTCAATTTCTGACTTAAATTGTCAATTGTTTATTTCTAATATCATCTGTTGCCATCATCAATCAGTCTCTGTCATCTATTGGTGAGTTTATATTGTTGTTTTTTGTTCCCTAAATTTTGTGTGATTCCTTGTACTGTAGCTGTTTGATTAAAACACAATTCAGGCCCTACTATAAGTCCTGGGGTATTTCAGTACTTGCAGCCATAGTATGGGACCACAAACTACAAGTGACTTCCTGCCCACTAGTGGGGGACCACTGCCACACAGAAAATAAAACTTGAATTGGTAAGGAAGACCGGGAATGAATACAGCAGGTACAGACTGTTTTGCTGTGTTATGCAATGTTCTTCAGAAGTACTGGGGAGGGGCACGATCTGAAGTGCTGTGGGAGAGGACTGAGCAGGGTGGGAGGACTGTCATGGAGCATTGAGGGAAGAGAGTGGGGAGAGAATCGGGCGACTGGGGACTGGAGGACGGCAGGGGAGCAGGGTGAGAGCGCAGCTGGAGACGTAGGCAACGACCAGTACTTAGCAACTGCTGAACTAGGAAGTAATGAGAGGACATGGCATGAGAAATAAACAATGATAAGCATGGGTTCAAACTACATTCATGCAATCCGTTTTTTTTTTTTTGTTTTGTTTTGTTTTTTAACAAAAAACAGATGGAAAAATGAATACATTTGTGTGCACCCGTTTTGTTCAATTTTTTTTTTCTATTGTCTTCCTTTATAAAAGAAAGGATCAAAATGCATTTTTTTTAAATAATAGAAGTCAATGGAAAAATGGATCAAAATGGATGCATAACAATGCATCCGTTTTTTGCAACAACGGAGGAAAAAATGGACTGAAAAAACGCAGTAGGAACCCAGGCTAACACAGAATAATTATTTTTGTTTCTATTCACTGTAAGGCTATGTTCAGATGCTGTATGAGACTGGCCGTTCTGTGACCTGGCCGGGTTACGGAACGGCCGGTCTCAGAAAAGATCATCCAAGTACTGATGGGATGATCTTTAGCGCTGCTGAGTTTCCACATCAGAACTCCCCATTGCACACAATGGAGCGTGCGGACAGAGCCGCTGGCTCCATTGTGTGCACTGACAGGGTTTTCTGCATCCGCTATTCAATGAATAGCACCCGCCGAAAACTGACATGTCAGTTTCTTACGGTTCCATGTGGTTCTATGGTACTATGTGTATACACTCCGGCTGGGATTCCATAGACGGTAACGTATATTATCGTAATAATCATGGCCGTTGTTGCCGATTGCAACAACGGCCATGATTAATACGACAATATACTGTACGTTACTTTTATGAAAATATACGTTGTGTGAACATGGCCTAAATATGCAAAATGTTTGTAAATATGTTACTTATTGTCAAACCAAATTTTTCTTTACATTCAATGTAGATCCCCTCTAACCCCTCGGGAACCGTTGGTTACTTAGTCCCTGCAATATTATTAAGTATCTTTGTCCTATATATTTATAGCAGGAGACAGAACACAACGGCTACAACGTGTACTTTACATGGGTTGGACTTGTTGGATTATAGTAAATATATTTTTCTTGCAGAAGCAATTACTGCTGTTTGGCTGAATTCCCTGTTCTCTGCAGGATTCATTCACCGTGTGGAGTCCGATATTAGATCAGCTTGAAATACGGCATGTTTATTCCAAGGGAAGTGAGTCACAGCACCTGTGATTGGGTTAAGTAAGGGACACAATAATGGTCTGCCCGGCAAGTGCTGTTTGCTGACTTTTACTTTGCTTCTCCCGGCCCCGGCGGCTGAAGGATTGGCCTTTGTTAGACCTGCAACAATTACACAACTCAGCATCCACGCTCAGGAATAGAAACCTCCTCTCCAATTTATTGCATGGGCTTCCAACAAGTGAGCAACAGCTAAGAGCTGGCGAATCAGCAGACTTTTCTGTTCTCTATGGTGGAGTCTTTGGCCGTGACCTTGTGAACCTCATCATGCACTCTATGAGAACAGAGAATGCTATATGTTTTATTTCACATGCTCGGCTATTACATTTTTCTTCGATCAGAGACAAAGCTGAGGCTGGGACTTATCGTGGATGTGTCGAATAACAGAAAATATAAAAAACTACCACTTGTAGCTAGTATAGGTCCCTAGATGCCCTTTCCCTGTAATTGTTTCAAATGTAGCCCATCAGTCTCTGGCTATCACTCAAATGACATCACATACTTCCTCAATGACATCAGAGTGCCCCTGATATAGTCACGGACAAAAAGGATTAGTCCCAGCCCTATTTTTCTCTCTTTTTTTTTTTTTGTTTGTCTGTGACTAAATCAGTTTAATCTGTTGGGGACTAAAGGCCCTATTACACAGAACGATTATGGGGCGTATTTAGCCGTAACGGCCGATAATCGTCCTGTGTAATAGAAGGCAACGATCAGCTGACATAAAAAATGTCGGCTGACCGTTGCTGTCGTTTGTCTTTCAACATGTTGAAAGACAAACGACTCTGATAGCAGCCATCTGCTGCCGTCGCTCCGTTCCGTCATCGCTAGCGATCACCCGGGCAGCCTCCCTTCACCTCCCCGCGGACCCTCCTTCACTTACCCGCTCACTGCCAGCACGTGTAAAAGCGGCGGCAGTGAGCAGGGAAGGCGCTGACAGCGCTTGTTTGCTCCTCACATTTACCCGATGTAATAGCAGCTTTAGAGCCCATTAGTCCTTTCCTTTTTAATGGCTTTGTCTCCAACTCCCGAGCATTACTTTAGTGGAATAAGATGAGTTTATAACATGTTGACCTGTGCTAAACAATGCCACAGGCAGAGAAGCAGGCAATATAGCAGTTTTTGAAAACTTACTGTATGGAGAGATAGTCTGCTGTGAAAAGCAATGTACTGCAGCAGTTATGTGTGAAGAACCAGCAGAAGTGCTGTGGGAAGGTAGGGAGCAGGGTGGGAGGACTGTGATGAGGGCCTAATAAATGCGGCAGTTTTTGGAGGCTTACTGTGTGGAGACATAGTCTGCTGTGCAAAGCAATGTACTGCAGCAGTTTTGGGTGAAGAACCAGCAGAAGTGCTGTGGGAAGGGAGGGAGCAGGGTGGAAGGACTGTGATGAGGGCCTAAGGAAAACAGCAGTTTTTGAAGGCTTACCGTGTGGAGAGATAGTCTGCTGTGTAAAGCAATGTACTGCAGCAGCTCTGGGCTGAGACCTGGCAGGAGAACCGGCAAGGAAACACAATGAGCATCTAAAATAGGCTTAGACCCACAAACACACAAAACAATTTCTGATGGTTTCAGAATTTGGTCAAACAATGCCATATTGCCTTATGTTGGAATATCCCTTTAACCCTTTGTTTTATATTTATGTATCCATGCTGGATCCACGTTTTCCAGGACTCCCTAGGGCTGCATCCAACTTCTTCAGCCACCGGCAATCAAAGACGTCCGCTGGGGTTCGTCCGGACCTGAGTGTGCTCGCGATTCGCTCATCTCTAAGTTTAATGCATGACTTTCCAAGAACAGAAGAAAGTGGAGACTCTGGATGTTGCGTCTTTGTCCTAGGACATAACATGGTCTTCGGTCACCGCTCACCGTTACGATGTACGTACCGTATCACTCAGCGCTCTTCAAAACTAATTAAACATTGCTTCAGAACTCAACGACATCTTGCGATTGCCAGCGTAGAATGAGAGAGTGAGATAAATGGACCGAACAGACACAGTCTGTAGATGAGCCGCGCAATAATACATCTATGTAGTGTTATTTATTTGACCTTTGCGGAGCCATTCGGAATATGGTAAGTGAATAACAAGGTAATTGTGATTTTCAGCACATGTTCCAGTCTCCGACATAATGGCTGATTTATAGAAAGAGAAACATTTAAAATTCTTTAGATGCCCCTTGGGGTTTAGATGTACTAACAATCATATTTCCACCATTAACGGGAACACTTCATTTAATAGTGTTTAGCAATGGAGCACAAAGCTGTTTAATCCAAGGGCAGGAGAGAGTCTCCCAATGCATCGCGCGCATATGCTCCTCTTTGCAATAAAACATTCCCGGATGAGTCAGGATTTTTAGGTCTATGGAGTATTTAAAAAAAAAAAAGGTCTAATTTACAAAATGAATACAAAAATAATAAAAAAAAATATTAAAAATTCACCCGCCTTATTGCAAGTTTACTTGCACTGTAAAGTCACTCAGCGGTTTTCTTCTACTCAGAAATAATTACCGTATTTTCCTGCGTATAAGGCGACTGGGCGTATGAGACGACCCCTGACTTTTCAGCAGATTGTCAGGGGTTCGCCTTATAAGCCGAAAAATATTAACCCCTGCCTGACTGCAGCCCTGCTGCAGTCAGGCAGGGGTTAACTGAAGCTAAATTACAAAAAAAAACCAACTTTAACTCACCTGGGGCCCGTTCCCGGCATCGGTGCATCTCCCAGTGCAGGCAGTGTGACGTACACTATCTGTGCCGGAGACGGAGATTGCTGAACCTCTCCCGGGCAGCCAAGTGTCACATCGGAGAGGCTCAAAGACGCTAGGCTGCCAGGAGAGCTTTGGGAGAATGAGAGAGGCTTCGGGAACTCTCTGATAAGACTCTCAGATGCCCGGGAGAGGTTTGGCGATCTCCATCTCCAGCGCAGGTAGTGTACGTCTCACTGCCTGCGCCGCGAATGGTATGTGAGGCGCTCCGATGCCGGAAACGGGCCCCAGGGGAGTGGTGATGGGGCCATTTTTGAGCCGGCGTATAAGACGACCCTTGACTTCTACGAAGATTTTTCGGGGCCGGAAAATATGGTATATTTTAAGGAATTAGAATAAAGTCCTTGGTCTAAGGTTTTCTAGATGTGCATCGTGGGGCGCAGAATTGGGTTTTCCGAAATTAGATGGAAATTGCCTAATATATGGTCTCACGTAGTAACCGTAATGTATAGTAAAGGATGCTTCAATTTTTTTTAAAGGAGAGGCCTGGGCAAAGCTATTTTTGCTGGGGAGGGGGAGGATAAAAAAATAGCATGCTCCTAGCATTCCTGCTCTAGTGCTGGTGGCCATGTACCAACACTGTGGTCCCTGGGTCCCCGGCCGTTTCCTGGTCTGAGCCGGGACCTGGGTTGTGACATGAGTGGTCGGCTGTAGCAGGGTCCCCCTTGTCCGCTGACCGCTGAGCAGACCGCGCATGTCAAAACCCTGGTCATCGTTCAGACACGGAAGTGGCCGGGGACCCAAGGATCGGAGCAGAGGTACATGGCCAGCAGTGCTGGAACGGGAGGGGTAAGAGCAAGTTATTTCTTTTATCCTCCCAGCACTTGCTAACTTGTTTAACTCTTCAAGTCAATGGGTGACCAAATCTCGACTATGCTTGGGTTTGACACTCAAGTTAGCCATTTGATTACTGGGGGCTGCAGAAGTTGGATTCAGCCCTAAGGCTACCTGGAAAATATGAATACAGCCTCCAGGACTCCCTAGGGCTTCATCCAACTTCTGCAGCCACCGGTATTCAAATACTGCATGCATCAAGGATCTGTTTTGGGGTCTAAATTTATTTTTGACTTTGACTTTGTGATCTTGGTGGTCTAAAGTCTGAATTAGCCTACAGGTCGGATCTGGGGCCTGATTTATTTAATAGTCTTGTATCTGTATTCATTTTGGGATCTGCTTGGGGGTCTGGGCTGCATTAGTTGGATGCCACTCTATGGAGTCCTGGAAAACATGGACAAAGCTAGAGATGAGCGAGCCGGTCGAGGTTTGGATTGTACAAACCTGTACCATTGGCTTTTAAATCCCGCTGTCTTCCTGTACCATTGGGAAGGTGGAGAAAACTTGAGTCCCGTCTGGAAAACAGAAATACAGTCTATGACCTAGGCTGTATCAATATTTTCCGGGTGGGACTCGGGTTGTCTCCATCTTCCCAATGGACCAGGAAGACAACGGGATTCAAAATCCAATGTTTTGGGTTCATAAGTACCCAAACCTTGGCCGGCTCCCTCATCTCCAGATATAGTCATAGGCCATATCGATGTTTTCTTGGCGCCCTAGCATCCAACTTCTGCAGCCACGGGGAATCAAATATCGAGCATTTGTTTTCGGAGAACATTGCCGAACCCTAAGGGCCCTATTCCACGGGACGATTATCGTTCAGATTATTGATAAACCGCTCAAATCTAAACGACAATTTCAGTTGAATAGCAGTTAACGACTAACGAACAAACGTGAAATCGTTGATCTTTTAATAAGACCTGGACCTATTTTTATCGTTGCTCATTCGCAAATCATTCGCATTGAATAAGGGCCCTATTCCACGGGATAATTATCATTCGCATAATCGTTAATGATAAACGATCTCAAACGACTGCTAGTGCGAACGGCCTGAAACCGTTCACTCATTTCCTTGGAACGATAATCGTTACTTATGACCGTTCTTGCGGTCGTTTTGTCATCACCATTGCGGTGGTCACTACTGCGAACGACCGAACAACATCTTATTTAATGCGAACGATTTGCGAACGAGCAACGATAAAAATAGGTCCAGGTCTTATTAAGCGACCACCGAGTTCTCGTTTTCTCGTTAATCGTTAACTTCTATTCAACCCGAACGATTATCGTTTAGATTCGAACGATTTAACAATAATCTGAACAATAATCGTCCCGTGGAATAGGGCCCTTATAGGACGTTCGGTCCTTCGCAGTAGTATCGAACGCAATAGCGATGACAAGACGACCGCAAGAACGATCATAAGAAACGATTATCTTACCATGTAAATGGGTGAACGATTTCAGGTCTTTCGCAATAGCGGTTATCGTTAACGATTATGCGAACGATAATCGTCCCGTGGAATAGGGCCCTAACAGTTTGACAGGTCCGCTCAACACTAATAATAACTCAAGATGGGACTATTCTTCATATTTGGAGTCCGAATATGCTGGAATATGACAAAACTTTGTAAAAGTTTATTTTCTATTTGTAATTTTTTTACTGCGATACAGCTGGTAAGTGTGCACTAAGCCCAAACACAGCTGGCAAATGCTTGGGCATATTCTATATGAAGGCAATGCTACGGAAATGGGCCGTAATCAATAGTAACATCTTCAAAGTCTAGTCTGAGTGTTTGATCTCTCATTACCGTGCAGTAAGGAAACACAATCTGCCGCCGTTAATGAGCCGGCCGTGTTCCCGCTTTTTAGCCCCGGTGAAACGCTTGTGGACGACACCTTTGCCTATCATTATTATTAAAACAGAACAAACTCCGATTTCCCTTTAAATGTCTCATTAAAAGAGAATGTGATTGGTACCCTGGCTTCCAAATGATATCCATCTGCTCGCTCGCACTGACTCATTTCGGTAAAAGCAATATTCAAAGAACAGACACAAAACCAAATTGCAGACAGGTTTAATTTGAAGAATTCAGTCCTCATCCTTGAGATGTGATAGCTTATTAATTTAGCATTAAATTGGGCAACATTGAACCGAGGACCTGGATCATATAAAACACATCACTTTGTCAGATGATCCCTATCTTATCTGTGATTGCCGCCTTTGTTTAGAGTCCGGCTTTTAGAGTAACGGCTTAAGCTTCAAGGATCATGGGTCACAGCAATAGGACTGGGAAAAGAGGCACAGCAACAGGATAGGGAAATGGGTCACAGCAACATGAGTGGAATAAGAGGCACAGCAACAGGACTGGAACATGGGTCACAGCAAAGGGAGAGGAATAAGAGGCACAGCAACAGGACTGGAACATAGGGCACAGCAAAGGGAGAAGATTAAGGGGCACAGAAACAGGACTGGAATAAAAGGCACAGTGTCACAGCAAAAGTATGGGGACATGGGTCACAGCAAAGGGAGAAGATTAAGGGGCAAAGCCACAGGACTGGAATAAAAGCCACAGCAACAGGATGGGAAATGGGTCAAAGCAACAGGAGTGGAATAAGGGGCACAGCAACAGGAGTGGAAAAAGGGGCACAGCAACAGGATCAGGACATGTGTAACAGCAACAGGACTGGAACATGGGGCAGCACAACAACAGGACATAGCCACAGGACTCGAACATGGGTCACAGCAAAGGGAGAGGAATAAGGGGCACCACAACAGGAGTGGAGTAAGAGGAACAACAATAGGACTGGAACATGGGGCACAGCCACAAAAGTAGAACATGGGTCACAGCAATGGGAGTGCTATAAGGGGCACACCAACAGGATGGGAAACATGGGTGACAGCAAAAGCACTGGAACGTGGGTCAAAACAGGAGGGGTGGGACATGGGTCACAGCAATAGCAGTGGAATAGGGGGCACAGCAATAGGAGGAGAACATGGGTGACAGCAACATCAGTGGAATGGGAATCACAGCAACAGTAGTGGAACATGGGTCAGCAATGGGATTGGAATAAAGAGCACAGCAATAGGAGTGGAACGTGGGACACAGCAACAGGGCAAGAACATGGGTCAAAGCAACAGGACTAGAACACAGGTCTAAGCAGTAGTATTGCAATATAGATCATAGCATCGGGACCCAAATGGGACTTCCATGTGATCGAAGAGCTACAAGTACAAGATGAAGTCAGGTACATAGACAAATGGCTTACAGATATAAACACAGAACAGATGAGACCAGTAACTTAGATATACTGGTGGAAGGTGAGAAGACATGACCTGCCAGAAAGCTTTTTCTAGGGACAGTGTCCAGGAAGGAGCTCTCTCAATACTAGAAGAGAGCGACTTCTGATCAGGAGAAGGGGACAGGACTAAGACACGAGAAGCTGGCGAGAAAGAATTCTAGCAGAACTAGAAATTAAGATTTTCCTAGCTTATCGTACTTTGTGTGGCTCTTCAAGGGGTTATCCATCAGTAGGAAATATACAATTCAAAAACAGCACCACCCCATCTCCAGGTGGTGCGTGGTATCACAATACAGCACCATTCATTTCAATAGAACTGAGCTGCAAATCTAAGGAAGGAGTGGAGCTGTTTTTGGATAAAAGCGGCTATGTTTTTCTAAGCCTGGCTAACCCCTTTAAAGCGACTCCATACCCACAATCTGACCCCCCCCCCCCCCTCAAACCACTTGTACCTTCAGATAGCTGCTTTTAATCCAAGATCTGTCCTGGGGTCCGTTCGGCAGGGGATGCAGTTATTGTCATAAAAACAACTTTTAATCCTGCAGCGCTGTGTCTAACGGCCGGGGCTTACATTTGTATATGCATTAGGCTGGCACCACCTCTATGTCCTTCCTCCCCACCCTCCTCATCATTAGGAATACTCCAGGCAGATTGCTTCCTATTCCCCAGCTGTGGCAGCCCGGCACATGGGCTGGATCGTTAATACACCTGTGCAAAGCTCAAACAGCAGTAAATGTTCCTGGATCATCCCTAATGATGAGGAGGGTGGGGAGGAAGGACAGAGAGGGTGTGCCAGCCTAATGCATATACAAATGTAAGCCGCGGCCATTAGACACAGAGCTGCAGGATTAAAAGTTGTTTTTTTATGACAATAACTGCATCCCCTGCCAAACGGACCCCAGGACAGATCTTGGATTAAAAGCAGCTATCCGAAGGTACAAGTGGTTTGGGGGGGGGGGGGCAGATTGTGGGTACAGAGTCACTTTAAGAAAAGATTGGGAAATTTATAATAGGCCCGGATATACAAAAAAAGAGCAAGCCCCATAGTAATATGACCTTAACACAGCCCCATCTTCAAGCGGAGGGATTGATGCTTTCATAATCACACATCTCAGGCTCGTCTTTCATCTCAAGAATGGGAAATTGATAGTAGGCCCGGATATACAAAAAGAGAGCAAACCCCATAGCACCCCAGTAACAGGTGATGTACCCCACTCCAGTAATATCTCCTTGACCTCTACATGGCCAGATATTTGCTCCAGTAATATAACCTTAACACAGCCCCATCTTCAAGCGGAGGGATTGATGCTTTCATAATCACACATCTCGCGCTCGTCTTTCATCTCCAGCTCTGTTATTACTATCCGGCCTAATCTAAGCATCATTTCATTCTGTATGGGATAATATAGTGCGGATCCGGATAATAAAGCCCCGCATCCAGCTTCCTCATACCAAGAGCCCCATTTCAGCTGCTCCATAACAATAAAACTGCAAAGTGCTAAATAGGATAATTCACTTCGAGTCTCCTCCAGTGAGAATCTCCGTAGATCTTGACAATCTGATTCAATCTACAACTGGGATGGAATATTAGAAGTGAATTTAAATATATACATTTCTGCTTCCTGAAATCCAATAATACCAATATCTGTCCAAGGCTGAAGCGGGAATATTGATAACATTTGTCTCCCGTCTTCTGATCATCATCTCACTTATCTGGAACATTCCTTCAATGTAAGGATTATCTTTACTCCGTCTTATCTGGGTTTAAAGGTGTTCTTCGCTAGATTTAAAGGGAATGTGTTATCAGAAAAATAAAAAGGCGAAACAGATTGTTTTTTTTTAAATCAACTGGTGTCAGAAAGTTATACAGGTTTGTAATTTACTTCTATTAAAAAATCCCAAGTCTTCCAGTACTTATTAGCTGATGCATGTTCTGCAGGACGGGGTGTATTCTTTCCAGTCTGCTGCCACCTCTGTCCTTGTCAGGAACCGTCCAGAGCAGCAGCAAATCCCTATAGAAAACCTCTACTGCTCTAGACAGTTCCTGACATGGACAGAGGTGGCAGCAGAGAGCACTGTGTCAGACTGGAAAGTATACACCACTTTCTGCAGAACATACAGCAGCTGATAGTATGTTTATGTGGTTTGCTGTAACTCCAGACTTCCTTAAAGGAGTACTCCAGCGCCCCCTCAAAAAAAAAAAAAAACAATGCAGACACACACAGGATATATACTTACCATCCCTCTGGTGACAATTGCCGTTCGAATATCTCGCTGGCCGCGTCCACGGTCCTTACTTCCGGTCTGGGTGCATGCGCACCGGCAGCCTTTTCTCTCCCATTCACTGCTGTGGAAGACAGCGAAGAGGAAGGAGACCAGGACCGCCCCCAGCTGTGATGACATCGACCCAAGATGGCGCCCAGGAGAAGAGGACGGGATCAACAGTGATTCAGTATGTATACTTTTAACTAATTAAACAGAAAAAGTAAATGGCCGTACTCCCCCTTTAAGCCTTGGTTGCCTGATGGGCGGGTTTAGGGGGCGTGCTCTAAGGCGGGAGGGAGGTGTGGCCTGTTTGCGCATCTAATTTACTATGGTTATGCCTGAAACAGGTGTCAATCATGCAGATATCTGTCGTTCCATCTGTGGATTCCTATACAAGCCCACGCCAGGCACAGGTCTCGCCGCCTTCGCGCAACGCCACCCGACCAAGTTCAGGTAATTTTCCATTTTAGTTCTCGATCCTTAAGACGATCTGAAGCCATTCGGAAATATTGGGTTAGGTATTAAATGAGCGCATCAAACACTTAGTTCCAGCGTAGTTAGGAGTCATCAGCGCACGCTCGGTGGGAGACGTCCTACAGCATATGTTGTTTTCCAAACGGAATTTATATTTCAATCCTTAGACCTTAACAAAAACAAGCGCGTCCTTATTTCTATGGCGGAAAGCCTCCTTCCATCTGCTTCTTGTTAACCTAAAGCGGAGATGTTTTCTCATGTATCGCTTGACTACAGTAAGAAACAGGATCACGTTAGCTTTATCCAGTCTTCTTGAAGCAGTATGCTTTTTCTTAAAGGGGTATTCCGATATCAGAAAATTGGTTTTAAAGTGTAACTGTCATATTTTTTTTATTGCAGAAATCAGTAGTAGAAGTGATTTTAAGAAACTCTATGATAGGTTTTATTGGGCAAAAAAGCCTCTTTCTGTACTCAAAAAGAAGTTTCCCAGCACTTTCCTCGACTTCTTATCTGTGCATTATCAGGCAAATCCCTCTTCATTACAGAGAATCAAGTGAAGATGGGTTCTGCTGTGCCCATTATATCCTATGGAGGGGGGAGGGGCCGAGGGAGATGAGTGAGCAGGAAGAAGAGACATGAAGGTCCGCTGTTTGTAGATTGGGCACCTAAAACTCTGGATTCAGGGGTCAGAGAGCTCAGTGCTTATCTAGGAACTCGCTGAGAGAAGATTGCAGGGTGTTGTGCTGTGCAGGACTGCTCTGTGCTCACTCACTCCTCTCAGCCCCTCCCCTCTCTATAGAGCAAAATTGATCCTCAAGTGATGGTAACGTGAGGTTACCGAAACGTCGTGTCTTGTTTTGGAATGCTGCAATAAATCACTTACTTTTTTCACCGTTTAACCCCGTGAGTGCCGTGGATTATCTATTTGCTATATGGGAACGATCTGTGGTCAGGATCCAGGACCGCTGGCACCCGAATATTTTTGAGCAGTGCTGCTTAGATTTTCTGTTACATAGATAGATAGATAGATAGATAGATAGATAGATAGATAGATAGGAGATAGATAGGAGATAGATAGATAGGAGATAGATAGATAGATAGATAGATAGATAGATAGATAGATAGATAGATAGAAGATAGATAGATAGATAGATAGATAGATAGATAGATAGATAGGAGATAGATAGATGATAGATAGATAGATAGATAGATAGATAGATAGATAGATAGATAGGAGATAGATAGATAGATAGATAGATAGATAGATAGATAGATAGGAGATAGATAGATAGATAGATAGATAGATAGATAGATAGATAGATAGATAGGAGATAGATAGATAATAGATAGATAGAAGATAGATAGATAGATAGATAGATAGATAGATAGATAGATAGGAGATAGATAGATAGATAATAGATAGATAGATAGATAGATAATAGATTGGAGATATATAGATAGGAGATAGATAGATAGATAGATAGATAGATAGATAGATAGATAGATAGATAGATAGATAGATAGGAGATAGATAGATAGAAGATAGATAATAGATAGGAGATAGATAGATAGATAGATAGATAGATAGATAGATAGATAGATAGATAGATAGACAATGAATAGTCCGCAGCACTCCAAAGTTGTGAAACAAACGTGGTATTTTATTCCAAATGAATCATAACATCAAAGTAGTGACATGCAGCAAATAGACGCGACGTTTCGGCAGCCTCTGCGCTGCCATTCTCAAGCGTGTCTTCAGTGAAACAGACTCATAAATTTATACACACAAGTGAGGTACAAAACAACTTTTCATTGGTTCCAGGAAGTGCATCAATTAGTCCACATGTGTGTGGACACATAAGTGTGTCTTAACCCTTAAAGTGCATTACGATTGCAAAGATAGCAAACACACCAGTGAGCAATTAGTGATTGCAAGCTTGAAAATGTTTGCGAGAGACTTGCTCTCAAATATACTAACAAAGTCCAAATATAAAAGTTCAAGTATACATCCATGTGGTAGTACCATGAAATCACCCTTGCTATTGCTTGAGGAACGTAGGGCTCCGCATCAGATAAAGCTCCAGCGAGCCTTGTAATTGCTACACCGGCTCAGGGGGGCAGTGTGGTCTCACCATTTAGGATCATTGTAGACACCGCTTCCTAGTCTCACCCCATCCGATCCACTTGATAGGTGAACCGAGGTGTGCATCCCAGGTATATACCCCTTCCACGCCGGATGGCCACTCCAGGCCGTATTATAAAAGTTTAGAAAGAAAAAGCGCAAATGCCTCAGAAAGATATGAATAGTGGCATAATGTTCCTCAATATAGTACTGGGTGAATTCTTGGTCCACAGGATCTAAAGAAGAGATAATAATACTCATATTAGTAAAAGCATACTAAGATAACATAAGCAATCAAAGTAAAAGACTTAAAATAAAAAAACTAAACAATAAAAAAACTATGAAAAAACGTGAGTGCGTTTTCACCGAGCCCACTCACTAGGTGTGAATACTGCTCAAACGACAGAGGGCAAACAGATCACTTGTACATTCCACTTGTCACTTTATATTCTACATTTAATCCTTTGGGAGTTAGAGATTGTAGCTTGTATATCCAATGTAGTTCACGGCGTTTCAGAGTCGTTAATCTGTCCCCCCCGTATTTTAAAGGTAACACACGGTCTAGGACCATAAACTTAAGGTCCTTTTCAGTATGTGCATGTTCAGCAAAATGTTTTGAGACAGGGAGATCAAGTTTTTTCTTCCTTATGGTGTATCGATGTTGTGTAAGTTGATGTCATATGTCGTTTCTCCTATGTAGAGTTTTTTGCACGGACACCAGAGGGCATAAATTACCCAATCAGAATCACAGGTAAGTAAATGACTAATTTTATACTGTTTGCCAGTTGTTGGATGGATGAAGTGGGTGCCCTTGTTCATATGTTTGCAGTTAATACATCTGCAACATGGATATGAACCTTTTTTTGGAGTGCTTAAGTATCTTTGTGAGTCTATTTTCGGGATAGAAATATCCGTTTTCACCAACTTGTCCCTCAAGTTGTAACTGCGCCTGTAAGACAATAGTGGTGTACGATCTAGCAATTACAAGGCTCGCTGGAGCTTTATCTGATGCGGAGCCCTACGTTCCTCAAGCAATAGCAAGGGTGATTTCATGGTACTACCACATGGATGTATACTTGAACTTTTATATTTGGACTTTGTTAGTATATTTGAGAGCAAGTCTCTCGCAAACATTTTCAAGCTTGCAATCACTAATTGCTCACTGGTGTGTTTGCTATCTTTGCAATCGTAATGCACTTTAAGGGTTAAGACACACTTATGTGTCCACACACATGTGGACTAATTGATGCACTTCCTGGAACCAATGAAAAGTTGTTTTGTACCTCACTTGTGTGTATAAATCTATGAGTCTGTTTCACTGAAGACACGCTTGAGAATAGCAGCGCAGAGGCTGCCGAAACGTCGCGTCTATTTGCTGCATGTCACTACTTTGATGTTATGATTCATTTGGAATAAAATACCACGTTTGTTTCACAACTTTGGAGTGCTGCGGACTATTCATTGTATATGGACATTTATACCTCTGGTTGAGGAATCTGCTGGCACCAAACTACGTTTCACAAGGTAGTGCTGCTCTTATATCCTTTTTCTTAGATAGATAGATAGATAGATAGATAGATAGATAGATAGATGATATATAATAGATAGATAGATAGATAGATAGATAGGAGATAGATATTAGATAGATAGATAGATAGATAGATAGATAGATAGATAGATAGATAGGAGATAGATAGATAGATAGATAGATAGACAGATAGATAGGAGATAGATAGATAGATAGATAGATAGATAGATAGATAGGAGATAGATAGATAGATAGATAGATAGATAGATAGATAGATAGATAGGAGATAGATAGATAGATAGATAGATAGGAGATAGATAGGAGATAGATAGATAGATAGATAGATAGATAGATAGATAGATAGATAGATAAGAGATAGATAGATAGATAGAAGATAGATAGATAGATAGATAGATAGATAGATAGATAGATAGGAGATAGATAGATAGGAGATAGATAAATAGATAGATAGATAGATAGATAGGAGATAGATAGGAGATAGATGATAGATAGATAGATAGATAGATAGATAGATAGATAGATAGATAGAAGATAGATAGATAGATAGATAGATAGATAGATAGATAGATAGGAGATAGATAGATAGATAGATAGATAGATAGATAGATAGATAGGAGATAGATAGATAGATAGATAGATAGATAGATAGATAGATAGGAGATAGATAGATAGATAGATAGATAGATAGGAGATAGATAGATAGATAGATAGATAGATAGGAGATAGATAGATAGATAGATAGATAGATAGATAGATAGATAGACAGGAGATAGATAGGAGATAGATAGATAGATAGATAGATAGCACTGATTGGTCAGATAAATTGATATTGTAGATATTTTATCCTATATAACTTCCTATGTAAATGATAGAATTTTCCATTCTTAGATGATGTTTCTTTAGACATCACATCCCAGTACCCCTCCCTCCCCCCTCCCAACAATACCACGGCCGACATAAATATTTGCCAGTTCCTAAAGTGATAATATAAATTCTCCCAGAGAAAACTGAAGCCCCTTGCTAGGTCACGGGGGTATTCCGCTCGGGTGGGCTTCATCCTCAGAAACATCCACTGGAAAATTGTGGCCCAATTTGAAGCCAATAAAAGTAATTTGAGGGGAGATTAATGGCGTCTTATTAAGTGAAGATCAACAATTCACTGCGGGAAGAAGCCGGTTACAAATAGCCGATGAGCGGGAGGGGAACACCTGCCTGTCTGGTCCGCACACTGCCAGAGCTGGCCACAGACAATGACTAATGCCTCTTTGTTTGCCGCTAACAGGGAGGCTGCTTTCCAGCATGTATTCCGCTTCCAGAGAAATTTGTTGCCAATAATAAAACGTGTCTTGTACAAGTATATAGCACATGACTGTATACACCAGGGAGGCTGTTCTACCGTACATGGGGTCCACCATACACAGCTATTCTTAGGGAGAAAGAGACAGCAGCTACACACAGCCTTGGTATCTGAGGCTCCTCTACCACATACATAGAGGTCAGATCCTCAACATGCAATCATTTAAAGGGATACTCCAGCGAAAAAAGAAAGTTATATAGATTTGTAATTTGTTTTTATTTAAAAATCTTAAGTCTTCCAGTACTTATCAGCTGCTGTATGTCCTGCAGGAAGTCATGTATTCTTTACAGTCTGACACAGTGCTCTCTGTCCATGTGAGGAACTGTCCAGAGCAGTAGCAAATCCCCATTTTAAAAATTTCCTTCTCTGGACAGTTCCTGACATGGACAGAGGTGGCAGCAGAGAGCACTGTGTCAGACTGGAAAGAACCACTTCCTGCAGGGCATACAGCAGCTCATAAGTAGAGAAAAATTTGAGATTTTTAAATAGAAATAAACTACAAATCTATATAATTTTATGAAATAAGTTTATTTGAAAGAAAAAGATTTTTCACTGGAACCCCCTTTAAGGATTTATTTTTAAATTACCTAAAATTTTAATTAACAAAATCTCAAACCTATAGCAGTATGATCTGTATTGGGCAGACGCAAGGACCCCAATTCTGTTCCAATCCTTTTCTGATACAATATACTTTATTGATGTGGAGAGGATACATTAAAGTAAACAGAAGCTCCCTCTAGGTGGCGCTAGAGAGACATCTGAGACGGAACAGGAAACAGATAGTGACCGTGACATCACAGGAAGTAAACAAATCATGTGACTGATCCTGAGAATACAAGACCAGCTAAAAATAAATAATGAAAGTGAATATAGAACATACAGCAGCCACAGAAGTTAATCCAATACCAGTTTATTAAAGTCCCAGAAAATCTCTTTAATTTTTTTTTTCCCCGTGAAGACGGCGGAGGAATTATCACCTATCACCTTCCCAGTGAAACGGACAAATTTAACCAGATCTCCCGGCTTGTTTCGGAGGTGCTGGGAGTGAGGCTGTAGTAAATGATTGTAATGAGCCGCCCTGACAGCTCCTGTCCTCGCCTTCATCAGGTTCAGCTCACATATTGACCCGCTCTGCTTTTCAACAGTAATTGATTTCAGATTGTAATATTTTAATCTTCTCGTGGTTCACTCCCTGGGGGCTTCATCTGCAAGTTTCACATTTTTTTCTTCTTCCATTACTTTAAATATCTCATTATTGGAATCCAGTCAAGGATCACGAAACTCTGCAAGATCCCCCAGATCTGGCTCGTAGTGTCCTGTATATATGATGTGATGTCTCTATGTATATATCTAATTATTTACAATAGACAGTATACAATCCCTCTTTGGAATGACAGGAGTCCCTGCTCTTTTACTTGCTAGGTAGTGGAAAAATACTCACCCTCTCCCTACTCCGGTCCAGGTCTTGGTCAAGGTTTTCCTCTTAGTGAATAATTAGTGGGTGCTACACAGGTTTAGGGTGCTATAGCGCCCATTTAGCTTTAGAGAATTGCAGGACACCAGTGCAGGCCTGGTCACAGACAGTATTAGAGAGCAGGTGAGTACTAGACAAGTTAGGGGCTCTGCTGTGCTTTATTGAACGCTAAGTGAGTGCTACACCCACTTAGTGCTGCAAAATAAGTGTGAGCATGGTGACCAGTAGTGATGAGCGAATAGTGAGCTATTCGAATATTCGATATTCATACGAATATCCCGCGAATATTCGATCCCATTAAAGTCTATGGGGACAAGTATTCGATTAGTGAAAAACATCTATTTGACCATTTGGAGGGTGAAACCGGAAGCTGGGGGATATGAACGCTTATCGAATATTTATCGAATATTCGTGGGATATTCGTACGAATATCGAATATTCGAATATCTCACTATTCGATCGAATATCTATTCGATCGAACAGTATTCGCACATCACTAGTGACCAGGATTAGGGAGTAGGTGAGTATTTTTGCACTAAACAGGCTAGGATTAGCGCAGTGCCAACTAAGTGTTTATTAGAGTACTGCAGAGGGAAAAAACAGTGGTTACCCAAACAGGATTGGGGAGCAGGTGAGTATTTTGCACAGGTTATTGGCACTAAAGCACCCACTTAGTATTCACTAGAGCACTACTACTGCCGGACTGAGTACAAACAGGATCGGGGAGCAGGTGAGTACTTTGTAGGTTAGGGACTGGGGGCTTCCTCTTACTGTTCAGTAGAGCACAGAACATCAGAGCAGGCCTGATCACAAAAAGGATTGGGGAGCAGGTGAGTATGTTCACACTACACAGGATATGGCCTCTGAGGCAGCTACTTTAGTGTTCACTGCAGAAGAAAAAAAACTAGTGCAGATCTGATCACAAACAGGATTGGGGAGCAGGTGAGTAGTTCTGCATTACACAAGTTAGGGGCTAAGCAGCCAGGCATTCAGTAACAACTATAAAGTGTCACTGTCGTTTACATTTTTTTTTTTTGCAGAAATCAATAGTACAGGCGATTTTAAGAAACTTTGTAATTGGGTTTATTAGCCGAAAAATGCATTTTTATCATGAAAAAGCAGTTTGAAGCTCTCCCCCTTGTCTTCATGGTTCTCTTATGGAGAGGGGAGGGGTGGAGGGAGATGACAACAAAGAGTTAATTTACAGCTACATCACCAGGTTATCTCCTCTAAAGTCAGCACTGACCTCTCTGAACTCTGAATACCAGCTTTCATACAGCTCCCACTGTGTAATCCTTTGTTCTCTGCTCTCTGCTGGTGACTAATCTCCCTCCTCCCCCCCTCCCCTCTCCATAGGTTAGACAGGGCTCGACTGATGTAAAGTTGAGATTTCCTAATAATGAGTAGTGAATGAAATCGCCTGTACTATTGATTTCTGCAAAAATAAAAATAAAAAAAAATACGACAGTGGCAATTTAATCACCCAAAGCAAATGATTAAAAAATATTGTCTGAACTAGTTCAATTTTCTTTTACAATACTGACTAAAAGGGATCCAATGGAGGAACATCAGTATCATGGGAGTATCATTGATAATTCTAGTTTCATCCCACAGAAGAGTTGATGTAGAGCAAATTGATGTATAAGTTACCGCTAGTTATGATAGAAAGAGATCAGATCAGACAGGGCACAGCTACAGACTGGTCAGAGCGGCCATGATGACCCCAATCTACCACTTCAAGTCCTCTAATGGACGAATGAGCATGAGAACTGGAGTAATGGAAGAAGGAGTCTGGTCTTATGGGTCACATTCTCCATCATGGGGACGGCCTTGGTGCGTGTGCATCACCTACCTGAGGAAGAGATGGCACCAAGTGCACTATGGGAAAAAAAACAACATGGCGGGGGCAGTGTGATGGGAAATGTTCTGCTGGAGACCTTGGGGGAAATTTATCAAACATGGTGCAAAGTGAAACTGGCTCAGTTGCCCCTAGCAACCAATCAGATTCCACCTTTCATTCCTCACAGACTCTTTGGAAAATGAAAGGTGGAATCTGATTGGTTGCTAGGGGCAACTGAGCCAGTTTCACTTTACACCATGTTTGATAAATCTCCCCCCTTGTGTCCTGGCATCATGTGGATGTTACCATCTAAATAACCATTGTACACGCTAAGTCTCGTCCATCCCATCATGGCATCAGGACTTTGAGGGATGGGAAGCCATTTTTCCTTACCCATTCAAAATGGTGGTGCCTAGGAAGTCAGTCTATGGCAGAAGGCAGCATTATAAATCACAACTCTAGTACACACATACTATTATATATGCAGAAATTCCATAACGCTGAAGATCCCCTTTAAATAATCCCGTTCCTCATCCACAGTACTAGTCATAATTCACGTTTCACTTCTACATTGTGAGTTTCACGCATCGGCTTTATCGCTGTTTAATATAAATTCACACGTTACCTCTGATTGAGAGGTGATAAATCACTGTGTCACTTTACGAATGAAATATTATGTACGGCTCCCAGACAGATGTAATGGAGGCCGCCTCATCCAGCGTGCAGCCCCACTCCGGGACAAGAGGCCCCAGCAGGAGGAGGATATTATCTCATCTGTAATGGGCTCCCCGAGCCCCCGGAATGACATCTCGGGGAGTTAGCGCATTTCAGACTTGTTCTGAGGATCCTGATAGACGTTATTGGTATATAATGTAATAGAGAGGGGGAAACTCAGTTACCAAAATCCACTGCAGGCGAGAGCCAAATCAGGTGACGGGAAGAAGAAATACATCTTATCTGCATCTACTGAACAAGGCCATGTCTATGTGATTTCATTTCCTTAAAGGGGTATTCCACTCAAATATAACTTTTGATATGTTGCTGCCCACGGTGAAACTAACAATTCCTTCCATACTTGTTATTATCCATTCAGTCTCCTTCCCCCAGTTCCGAGCTGCTTCTTTCTGCTGAAGATACAAAAATCTGTGTGTGAGCTTTTCTCTCTGTCTCCCCCTCCTCCCCCTCCCTTCTGAGACGGCTGATGTAAACAAGTCCCTAACTGGCTTTATCTGCAACTTTGTAGATTCTTTGTAATGTTGGTAGGGTTATTCTGAGTTGCTGATAAACTCACTGTGATTACCCCTCCCAGTATTACAAAGAAGCTACAATGTTGCAGATAAAGTCAGTTACATATCCGCAGCGGAATGAAAATCGGCTGATTTTTTTTCTGTGTGTATTTTTCTATTAAATCAACTGTTACACATTTTTTCATCGAAGTCTAGACGAGTGCTGCAGTGCTCAATTTTTGGCATTTGTCTCAATAGACACCTGTGGATCTAGGAGGGGCAGCTATCTCCTATCTATCTATCTATCTATCTGACTATCTATCTATCTAAGCAGGGTAATAGCCGCACATCCAAGGCTAAAGTGGAGGGTGCTGCGCAGAGAAAATCCTTTGGCAGGGGATCCCGAAACACAGAGCAACAAGAGTCCGCAGCACACCAGCATGTAGTGAAGAGTGGTTTATTCCATCAATAAGGTGCAAGATGCAACGTTTCAATTCACTCCAGAATCATTTTCAAGACTTGAGAAGGCTTGAAAATGATTCTGGAGTGAATTGAAACGTTGCATCTTGCACCTTATTGATGGAATAAACCACTCTTCACTACATGCTGGTGTGCTGCGGACTCTTGTTGCTCTATCTATCTCCTATCTATCTATCTATCTATCTATCTATCTATCTATCTATCTATCTATCTATCTATGTATCTCCTATCTATCTATCTATCTATCTATCTATCTATCTATCTATCTATCTCCTATCTATCTATCTATCTATCTATCTCCTATCTATCTATCTATCTATCTATCTATCTATCATCTATCTATCTATCTATCTATCTATCTATCTATCTATCTATTATCTATCTATCTATCTATCTATCTATCTATCTATCTATCTCCTATCTATCTATCTATCTATCTATCTATCTATCTATCTATCATCTATCTATCTATCTATCTATCTCCTATCTATCTATCTATCTATCTATCTATCTATCTATCTATCTCCTATCTATCTCCTATCTATCTATCTATCTATCTATCTATATATCTATCTATCTATCTATCTATCTATCTATCTATCTATCTATCTCCTATCTATCTATCTATCTATCTATCTATCTCCTATCTATCTATCTATCTATCTATCTATCTATCTATCTATCTATCTATCTATCTATCTATCCATCTAGCTAGCTTTGTTCATATACTGACGGCCGTTATTCTCTTATTATTCTCCCCCTTCCTATGTATTCTGTATTTTGCAGTATCACATTAGACGTATCATTTCCATATTTCTCCCTCAATCACATTATAGTTAATAATTGATAAGACTTCCTATTAAGTGGATTGGACTCCCGCCGTCTCAGGATCCTCGCTGCACAGCTCTTCTTTACCCCGGATACATGAAGGCTTTTCCCAGCGGCCGGACAGTGGATTCAGCACATTGATAGCTGCCCATGAAAGCAGATATTGATCCAGACTTTCTTTAGATGTAACAATGTTTGTTTCTTTAGATACGGCCCGGCAGTCACATCGGGCACAGGAAAGATACACAAAAGCCTTTACATCGGCCAACAGCAGGAGCCGCGTAGACTTTATCTGCCTAACAGGATAAGAGGAGCAGATATCACCGGGAATCCATGTAGTGTCAGTTCTGTAGATGGCGGATGGTTATACAGCATATTATCCTCTTCACTCTCAATAGTCATTGCCACCATCTTCATCATCTCCATTGTCATCTTCTTTATTACCATCATCACTATCACATCTTTTCATTATTTTTATTTTTCTTGGTTTTTTTCCCCGCTGAATATCTCCTTAAAGGAGCGCTCCACCGTCAAGTGCAAAACATAGCATCACATCTGTTTGCCCCAGTTATGAAACCACCTAAATCTAATTTTTTTGTGTGTGTTTCTGGGGCTCTTCCTATGGCAGTTAATCAGTTGCTCAATACTACGATTCCCAGAATGCATTGCTTTCCCTCAGCTCTCCATCACAGTCCTCCCACCCTGGCTACTTACCTCCCACAGCACAGCATTATGTGTGTGTGTGTTTGTGTGCCTCTTCCTATGTCATTTAATTAGTTGCTCAGTACTACAATTCCCAGAATGCCTTTCTTTCCCTCAGCTCTCCATCACAGTCCTCCCACCCTGCCTACTCCCCTCCCACAGCACAGCATTATGTGTGTGTGTGTGTGTGTGTGTGTGTGTGTTTGTGGGCCTCTTCTTATGTCAGTTAGTCAGTTGCTCAGTACTACAATTCCCAGAATGCATTGCTTTCCCTCAATTCTCCATTACGGTCCTCCCACCCTGCCTTCTCCCCTTCCACAGCACAGCATTATGTGTGTATGTGTGTGTGTGTGTGTGTGTGTGGGCCGCTTCCTATGTCAGTTAATCAGTTGCTCAGTACTACAGTTCCCAGGATGCATTTCTTTCTCTCAGCTCTCCATCACAGTCCTCCCACACTGTTTACTCCCCCTGTTTTTTATGTGTGTGTACACTGTATATAACGGAGTGGTAGTGATGTCCCCTGAAGGAGCTGGTAAGAAGTGATAATGTCACTCAGGGGTTGGGACTTGAACTCAGAGGCAAGATGCATCCAAGCCTATTTTTACACCAGAGGATGATGTGTTGTCTATGAAGAGAGAGAAAGAGAGAGAAAGAGAGAGAGAGAGAGAGAGGAAGGAACCAGGAAGCTGGAGACAATACACGTTGTGCACTGCCTTTATTTTCAACTTCTTGTTATGGTGTAAAACAAACAAAAACTTGTTGTATCCATTACTATTAGTGATAACACTATAGTTGTAAATTTTATGTATTGGGGTGATCATTTATTGTAAATAAAATTTTATACCAAACACCCCTTTAAAGCATATCGGTGCCCCCCCCCCCCCTCCCCCAACCCCATGTACTGTTGTATAGCCGTCTTCAATCCATGCCCTGTCCCAGGGTCCGCTTGGCTGCTTATGCCATTAATTTGGGGGGGGGGGGGGGGAGGGCAACATTTTTTATTCCGGTGGCGCACAGGTCCTCCTCCCCATCCTCCTTCTCTCCCCCTGAGAGATGATTATCCTCTTTGGCACTGACCCAATTCAGCACTGGAGGAAGACCTGAGAGGCGCTGCAGGCCTAGGACACAGACGCTCTAAGCCCCACCTCTTTGATAACACATTACCATAATAAAAATAAAGGCATCAGCAGCCAAACGGACCCCCGGACAGGACATCGATTGAAGGCGGCTATGTAACGGTACCGGGTGCTTGAGGGGGTCACCGATGGGTGCAGATTCGTTTTAAGGCCAGTTTCACATGGTCATAATTTGGTCTAATGTCCCAAACTGACAGCTGGCAATCCATTTCAGGGTGGGACTTTGTTATTGAAAATTTTTGCATCAGAATGTGTTGGGTCAAACCTCTTTCACACCAAGGACGCCAAGTTTCAATATTCCGACATTTACAGGAGAAATAACAAGATTGGCGCAACACATCTGCATCAGAGAGTGGATATTGTTTGCCTCCTGCACATAGTCTTATCGGACAGCCATCTGCTTAAGATTGGATTAGGGTTCCATAGGCTCATTAAAAGAAATGACTCTGAGCTTTCATCCTCAATCTACACAGAACATGTTCACGTCCACTTTTAATTGCATTCTTATCTTCGTAGCCATCACTGTCCATATAGGACATATCATCAATAAGATTGACTAGGTTATTTCTGACCCTTGAACCTGATGACATGTGATTGCCCCACAGTCACCTCCATTTGGGGCTTGTCTTCTAGATTGGAACCAGTTATTGTATCAGATCCTGGAATTATGGAGAACCAATCCAACCCTGTTGATTTAATGCATTATAAAGACGTGTCTTATTTTTTTATTTTTTATTTTTTCAAAAACATCCAGATTTTTACAATTCTCCCAAAATATATTGTGTATAAAATCCTTTTTTTTTTTTTTTTTTTTTTGTGGGTTATGATATGTTCTGAATTGATTAGCTCATCTCTAATCACAACCACCAGGTGGCGACGAATAGACACATATAGAATAAACAGCTCCCAACAGAGTATCTCAAAATCAAGTCATCTCCTTTGTTGCGTTTGATGGATTTTCCTCTGTTCGTGGCCTAGCTATAAGAAGTGCAGAGATTGACTTTGTGCCTGTGGGGGTCATATAAGAGGCAGCTATATCATAAATAACACATGGTAAGTGGGGGGTCCTAGATCAGATCCTTCTGTGCCCTTTGATCAGGCGCTACTCCCGACTCCTGACTGTGAATGCTGGCTGATTCTGCGGAATGATTTTGTACCGAATGACTTAGTTTTCTCCCGTTTTCATAAACAGGGTTGAGGTCTTTATCTACTCTCTATGTCCCACAATGAGTCACACTCCGAGAGCAAATTACCTTAGTATCTGTTATTTGGTCACTATGGAAATCCAAGGGCTGAATGTGATGACTCAGTCTCATAGCTTTACCATGAACTAAGACACTGATGAAGCTGTAGACTAAGGAGCCTGGCTCTATATTGTTACATGATTGCAATAAATACAGGCATGGTACTGAGATTTAGTATACTATTATTATTATTATTATTATTATTATTATTATTATTATTATTATTATTATTATTATTAATAATAATAATAATAATAAATTGCCAGAAGCCATCTGGCACCCCACTTCCCTAGATTGTTCGGCTGGCCCCTTACCAATGGCGTCAATGACTACCGGCCGGTTGCTAGGGGCACGGTGGCGCTTCCTTTTGATGTAGCCATGGCTGTGACTTCACCTCCCCAGGCCGATCGGCAATAGGTGTTTTGTATTGTAATCAACTGAATGGCGTCCGCCACCGCTAGTCAGCTGTCAGATGTGTCCTGGGGCTGGGACTCCAGGTTCCATAAGTATTCTCCCCATTTCTTGACCTGGCATTGTTCCTGATCTGTATTTACTCGTTTCCTGACTTTTCTGCCTTTAACTTTTTGACTAACCCCTTTAAACCCGTTTTTGTACCAGTTGTGTCAGTTGCTGACCTGGACCTCTTACCCTGATTTATTGTGTTTTGTATTGTCCTATCTGTGTTCTATGTCTCACCTGCATAGGCTAGGGACTGTCGACCAGTTGTCCGCTGCCTCCTAGGGCAGTCGAGGCAATTAGGCAGGGAGAGCATGGTGGGTGTCAGAACCAAGGCTTCACCTGTCTCTTGTCGTCCAGTTCCCTAGTTCTAACATAAATCCTTTTAAAGATGAGTGGATAAGTTTGAAAAAAAAAATTGTATTCTATCGAAATTTTACAAAAATTCTGATTTACTATTATCTGAATTTTTTTGTGATTAATCTTGTATTTGTTTCCTCCAAGTTCCTATACACTGTTTGCAGCATACACTCACATTTTCAGGGCAGAACGTTCAGCACCAAGTCCAGTTGCTAAGTTCACTTTACAAGAGCAGGGACATCTGTCTTTGATAGGAGTCCCTGTTCCTGAATCTGCAATAAATCTGACAGATTGCCCCAATAAGACCAGAAACAAATCTTGGGATATTTGTTCACCTCCTACAGATACAAAACAATAGAGGGGTGGATATAGATAGGAAAAGCCCCCTCTGTTTACCCTGGTGTCCTGTCTTCTTCACCCAGAGAAAAGCAGATTCGCTGAAATCAATTTCATGTCTAAATTGATTAAATTGGCAGCAAATTAAATCAAAACAAACAGGCTAGTGACTAATATAGGGCCAAAGAGACCAGGACTTTGGTGCCCTTGAACCTCTGTGTCAGGATCCATCCTCTCAGGGTCATCACAGATTATATCAGTCGTGTCTAGAGTTCTTCTTTAAGAAAAAAAAGTAAAAACTTGTGAGCACGCTGACAAGATAATTCAGACTTTGTAGATTCTCCGCCTGGCTTCATGCTTTGCAAGTGATCAATAGCAATTACCAGTTAACACTTTACTATTTTTGGTAGCTTTGTATCATTAAATTCTATTGAATGTCGCGTTCTCGGAGCCTGGGCTGTACAGATGGAGGAGCTCGGAAGAATAGATTCGGGGTCAGATTTCTATTAATTAACATATTATTGTTTCCACTGATATAGAAATAATCTGAATACTGAGAACTTTTATCTATAATCGAAAGTGTCACGGCAGGAGTCGTGGATGCGCTGGTCCACCGCTAGTGATGGTGTAAGCTGTCCCAGGGAGCGGAATCTAAGGGGCCGCTGGTCTTCACCAGTGCTCACTGCAAGGTGGGATGGACTTGCTGTGGCAGGTGATCCCCTGGCCTGGCTTGCCAGTGGTGGGCGAGGTACAGCAGGAGACAAGAAGGCAGGCAGCAGTGGCGTAACTAGAAATGGCTGGGCCCCATAGCAAACTTTTGATTGGGCCAATTCCCAACTGACCACTAAGCCATGAAGTGTAGTCATAACTGCAGTGCTTTTAGTAAAAGGGACATTTGCAGATCCTGGGAGGCCCACTCAGCCAACTTGCACTGCAAATGATGACAGCTGAAGGGACCCAGGGTATTGCAGGAGCAGGCCAGGGGGGCCCTGGGCAGGCAGGCTGGGACACAGCAGGACTCAGGGCTGGAACTGGGACAGCAGTAACGGGTTAGAACCACAAGTGGCAGGAACCATGAAAGAGCGGGGGCCACATGCTAGGAAGCATACAGAGGCTCCAACACTGGAATTTTTAGCGAAGTGTTAATGCACATAACTAGGGATGGTCCGAACCTGCTGAGGTTCGGGTTGTACGAACCTGGACTCTCGGCAATGATTCCCGCTGTCTTCCACCTCCATGGAGAGGGTGGATACAGCCGGAGGACCGCCTGGAAAACTGGGATACAGCCTATGGCTATGGCTGTATCCCAGTTTTCCAGGCGGTCCTCCGGCTGTATCCACCGACTGCACGGAGCGGGCAGACAGCGGGAATCATTGCCAAGAGTTCAGGTTCGTATGAACCCGAACCTCGGCAGGTTTGGACCATCCCTACATATAACCAATTAGGGATGTACTGTCCCTTGAAATTTAGAGCAGCCGACACGTGTGACCGGCAAGCAGGAAAGGAGTCGGAATATGTAAGGCGCCTAGGCAGGGCTGAAGAGATGCACATGACCTCTGGTGTCCGCCACAGATGACAGCTGTAGGGAGCAGGTGCGGGCTTGGTGGTGGCCCGGAGCACGGGACGCTGCCGCGGCCATTACAGTAAGTGTACAATGGGCGTCGTAGAAAGATTGGTGGAAGGGGCTAACTGGTCAACAGAACAACAATTTTGTCCATAGGAGTCACCTGACCCCCATTCTCCCAATGAGTTAGAGCCCCATTTATGAGACTAGAAATAATTCCTTTAAGAAAATCCCTTTAAGTTCGTACTTACTGAACGAAAGTGTCAATATTTGATGATCTTCTGATTTAGTTTGCCTTTGCCTTTAAGAATCCATTGTGCCTCCTGTTTCAAGCGTGTTTGCATTTTGTGGCTTTTTGCTCGGGCTCTATGTAAATCCTTATTAATGAGTACTAATGGCTAATGCAGTGAATAAAATTCACATTACACGTGTTTACAAACCATTCCCGGCCTGTTTATCTACCCACTTCATTGTAAGTCATGAACGCATTAAATGAATCACATGGAGAATTATCATCCTAATTCCCATTTCAGGACAAAGTCTACACTGTAATTCTGCACATGACATAGGTAAGAACCATTAGTTATCCCCATAACCTATCATTATGCCCCATTTTCTACTTAAATTGAAACATTACTGGTAAATAGAAGTTATACTTTCCCGGCAAGTTCAGGTTAATCCGTTAGTGCTGACCTGTTGTGATCCTTCCTGAGATATAGCGGGTGAACCACATAGTGGTGTACTCCACTACTACCCAGAATTATTCGCTCCATAGACTATAAGGGTATAAACCCACACACCTTATATGCAGCAGATATGCAACAAATACGCAGCAGATTTGTTGGTACAGATTTGATGCTGTGTTCAATTATTTAGATCTAATCTGCTGCGAGTTTGCTGCGAGTTTGCTGTGAGTTTGCTGCGTATCGCAGCAGTAAATACGCTGCATATACGGTGTGTGGGTTTATACCCTAAGGGAACAAATCATTTTAATTTGATTGACAGCTGCCTCATCTGGCTACACCTGTAGCGACTGGATCTCAGGTCCGCTGTACCACCACACCAAGTAGCAGAGTCTAAGGGGCCGCTGGTGTTCACGGTGGCGGGCAAGGTGCAGCTGGAGACCCATAGGAAGATAGGAACAAAGCAGGACTCATGGCTGGAACCAAAGGCGGCACAAATCCCGGAGAGCAGGGACCACACACTATGGGTTTGAACTAGAGATGAGCGAACCGGGTTCGAGTCCATCCGAACCCAAACGTTTGATATTTGATTAGCGGTGGCTGCTGAACTTGGATAAAGCTCTAAGGTTGTCTGGAAAACATGGATACAGCCAATGACTATATCCATGTTTTCCACATAGCCTTAGGGCTTTATCCAAGTTCAGCAGCCACCGCTAATCAAATGCCGAAAGTTCGGGTTCGGATCGACTCGAGCATGCTCGAGGTTCGCTCATCTCTAGTTTGAACAGGTGCAGCTTTATAGTGAGGTGATTAGGTGCACATCTAGGGACGCATTGCCACTTTAAGTTTGTATTGTAGACATATTCATTTCCAGGGCCATGATATAAGCCTTTTTATTATGTAAATGAGGCTGAAGTGTCCAGAGGGTGTGTCTAGAGAGACCATGGATAACCAGCCCATCCCCTCTCATTTACCACCTCCATGCAAACTCTTATCTCACTTTGGTTGAAAACCACTAATCTGTCTTTTTATTTTACTCTTTGTTGAAGTCTCATTCAAGTTTAATCCAACCATGGGGCTGTACAGGTAGTCTCATTAAATAGTAAAAATTGGGTAGCCTAGCAGCTGTCAATCAAAGAGGGGTAGAAAAAAGCAAAAATTGGCAGCACTGTTCACACTGTAGGTTGCACACTGGGGGGGGGGGGGGTCTATCTCCTGTTGGCTTGCCCTTCACCCATGTTCTGTGGGTATTATAAATAGAGATTATATGGCTCCTATCTGCCCAATTGTAGGCTTATTTAGCCCAGGAGAGGCCATTGCTAGTGTGAAAATGCTAGAATAGGGACCATGTCTCTGAGGACACCTTAACGTGGTGACATGGTACACTCTGCTTGATCAAATGGTTTGCTAAGATCCTCATTTTTTTTTATATCTGTAGAGCAGGTTTGTATGCCAGGGCGAGTATACACGATAAGCACTTGCACCTCTAGGTTGCTGTTGCACTTTTTGTTTTGTTTTTTATCAAAGAGGGGTAGTCCTAGGACAGCAACCATGAAGTGAATAAGAGGAGATCGGTGGCTATATCTAAGCCCTTGCTCTGCTTGGGAATACCCCATGGGCTCTTAAACCTCATTTATATTCTAACAAAAATTATCCCAATAAGTCCTGGATATGGTCACACAATGACAATTTTACCAACTAGGAATGAGTCTCCTTTAGCGTTGAGTGGACTTGCTGAACTGTTTGGGTTTGGTGAAGTTTTCCAAATCATAACGATTGGCATTTAACTCCCGGCGTCTGGAGAAGTTGGATGTTGCCCTAGGTAGTCCTGGAGAACATGGATACAGCTATGTTTGTCTTGCAACCCTAGAAAGGCAGCCAACTTCTCCAGACACTGGCAGTCAAATACAGAGCGTCCAGGAATCGGAAAATATTGCCAAACTGGAACAGCTCGGCAAGTCCGCTCAAACTAGTCCTCTTTTTCTCCCATACATATCTCCCAACAGTCCCAGTTTTTATGGGAGTGGCTTGTAAATCTTGACATATACAGGGCGATATTATATAGATGATACCGCGGGCCTCCCTTTGTTCATTCTACAGGATGTGTTTTTTGTGGATCTACAAATACAGATTCAGGTCATGTTCACATGGCGTATGAGACCGGCTGTTCAATGACCCGACCGTGTCACAGAATGTCCGTTGTCAGAGAAGATCATCCCGACTGGTACTGCATCCTAATTCACCATTGCACACAATGGAGCAGCTGCTGTATGTCATGCAGGAAGTGGTGTATCCTTTCCAGTCTGACACAGTGCTCTCTGCTGCCACCTCTGTCCATGTCAGGAACTGTCCAGGGCAGGAGAGGTTTTCTATCGGGATTTGCTACTGCTCTGGACAGTTCTTGTCATGGACAGAGGTGGCAGCAGAGAGCTCTGTGTCAGAGTGGAAAGAATACACCGTTTCCTGCGGGACATACAGCAGCTGATAAATATGGGAAGACTTAAGATTGATAAGTAGAAGTAAATTACAAATCTATATAACTTTATGAAAACAGTTAACTGGAAAAGAAAAAAAAAAAAAAAACAAGACTCTAAAGATGCACCCCTGGCGTACGCCAGCCATATCACATACAGCAGTCTTGATAAATGTCCCCCTTTGGGCTGGCATGTCTTCCCCCAGTAGTTGGGATGGGAATTGTAAGGCTGGGTTCACACTATGTTTTTGCAACAATTCGTTTTTTCATCCGTTTTTGCAACAACAAAAAAAAGGATGAAAAAAAGATGGAAAAGTGGATGCATTTGCATTAAAAAAAAAAGATCAAAATGCATCCGTTTTTTTTAACACATTTTTGTGTTTGTTATTTTTGTGTTCGTTGATGCGTCTTGATTAGAGATGAGCGAACCTGGAGCATGCTCGAGTCCATCCGAACCCGAACGTTCGGCATTTGATTAGCGGTGGCTGCTGAAGCCCTTGTGGAAAACATGGATATAGTCACTGGCTGTATCCATGTTTTCCAGACAACCTTAGAGCTTTATCCAAGTTCAGCAGCCACCGCTAATCAAATGCCGAACCTTTGGGTTCGGATGGAATCGAACCCGAACCCGGTTCGCTCATCTCTAGTTTTGATCCAAGTCAATGGAAAAACCGATCAATCAAAAAATCAGATTTTCAAAAACGTAGTGTGAACCCAGCCTAATCAGAGGTGTCGCCATCAATTTGATAATTACCGTGGCAGCCACCTCGCTCGTTACTGAACTTTTCCCCAAAAAATTATCTGAATGCAAATTTCCTAAACTTGGAAGAGGAGGAGGAGGACGAGTCAAGGGCTTATCTATTTACAGGTGATTTTATTTTTTACAAAAGAAAAACAGCCGCATGGGTAGACAGATTCTCATTACGCTCCTAGTAACTGCTTTCTGTAAAGATATTTGGTCGGAGTGATGATTATAGCTGTTGGAATGAAGACATTGGTGATGACAGATTGTCTCTCCGCGAAGGGAGGAGATTGGAAAGGAAAAAGTGAAAAGAACAATGGAATCTGTAGTTGGCTTATAACAGACATAACCTTGTAAGCGCCGGGGAGACGAGAAACAATCTTCACATTGATGGTTTGGAATATAACACCGGTGACGTCTGCAGCATCTTGACAGCTTATTTTAAGGATGGAGGCAAACATGGCATTTTGCGATTTTCATCTGCTCGCTTAATATCTCGACTGATGTCTCTGCTCTCTCCCGCACATCTGCATGATTTCACTTTCAAAGCTCAGTCAGCTTTACAGATTCGTGCCGAGAAAACACAACTCTTGCAAAGTTTAGGGCAGACTTTTTGTATTTTAAAATTTAAAGGTAACCAAGTGATTGGACGACCCACTTAAAGGGAACCCGTCAGGTTTTTCTGCTTTCTGCCCTAACAAGTTCAATAAGTGCCAAGTTAAGTAGTACGAGCCCCAAGCCTTTACCACTGGGTGAAGCAGACATTCCAAGATTTCCCGGAAATTGCTGTGCACTTTCAGTAGGATACGTCAGCTTCCTGATATTTGTCCTATGGGGGATCAGTTGCTTACGGTGGTAAGTGCCCTCACTGTTACCCCTTCTGGAGTTTAGCACTGCATGCTGGAACACTTGCCGCAGCAGAAGACACTCTCTAGAGTGTCTTAGTCCCTCCACACCTCTACTGACAAAAGTTCTCCATTTTATAGGGGCAACTGAGCTTTGCATCTGTAATTGATAGGAAATATTGGGGATAAGAGAGAGAAGAAGTGTAATGGGTGGAAAAGTGAGGGAAAACCCCTGCACCTGTGATTGGACAGTATAACAACACATGACAAATAGAACTTAACCCATGTCTCTCCTTCAGCTGTGCTCCATAGAAAACACAAAAAAAAAAGAGTGACACCTAGTGGGGAAACACAGAGGACACCTGACAAAGGTACTTTACCCAGGTGGTATAAGGCTTAGTGGACCATCTGTACTGGAACACTACAAATTTGCTTGATATCCCCTATACTTTGGACAGGACATAGGAAAGAAGAAGCTGAGATGGGAATACCCTTTGATACCCCTTTAAAATTCTTAGCCCCTCTAATTAAAATTCCGGCTCCCATTTCCATCCCAGAAACACAATCCCCCTCCAAAGTATCTACGAAAGGTTTCAAGGACAAAGGGGGAGATTTATCAAACATGGTGTAAAGTAGAATTGTCTTAGTTGCCCCTAGCAACCAACCAGATTCCACCTTTAATTTTTCAAACAATCTGTGAGGAACGAAAAGTGGAATCTGATTGGTTGCTAGGGGCAACTAAGACAATTCTACTTTACACCAGTTTGATAAAGTTTTATAACTTTATAATGCAGTAGCTGAACATTGAGGAACTTCCTGCTGGGACTTACTGCTGAGAGAGAGGTAGAAAGAGCTGCTTCATGTTCCCTCTCAGCTTTATAAGTGTTCTATGACTTTACATAATATGGAAATGGCGGCGTTAGGTTTTTTAGATCTGGTTTTCTAGATAAAATCTCTTCTTCTATTCACTCCACATTTCATTTTCCTTGTATTCCGTAGAGCCGAACAAGTGAATAAAACCTATGGGTTGAATAATCTCACCTATGATGTACAGTAACATTCTTCCGAGCTTTTACTATGGGGAGCATTTCATAACGCTAATGTTAAGTACTGTTAAGTCTTCTGGTCTCCATTGCCTTCATTAGATTGCTAGCCAGCCTGCTCGACAACTGGAGGATGTGTACATGAATAATGTATCACCGAGATTACAAGATAGGAGTCTTCAGAGTGGAAGAAAATGGAATATGTGTGTGTGTCTATGAAAGCTTTACACATCCAAGCCATCACAGTGGGAAACCTATCATGGCTCTTTCATGCTAATGTTTTTTTTTTTTAATTTTTTTTGTTTTTTTTTGCCTTTTTTTAAATTACACCTCCTATGAAGTGCTTTTGTTGACTGAAGCATGACAAACTCGGAGTTAAATTAATCTCAACATGGGCAATGAAATCCGGCTCCATGCCATCTTGTTAATTGATTGGAAGATCTATTTTGGGCTATTTGTCATGGTGTTGAAATCCTTCTTTTCAGCTTAAGAAGAGGAACCGGCTTTGAACTGTTTTACTTGGTCAAACCCAATTTGCTAGCAGGTGCACTAATCTGGTATTGTTTAACATTCGCTTACATGCGCGGGAATATGAGATGAATAACGTAGAACAATCATCCCCTGCAGTGTTCACGGCGTCTTAAAGGGATTTGCACATAATACTGGCAATATTATAGTAGCGTGGGTGGGACGACTATATGGTTGACACCTCTGCCCTCCAGTCTCTTTTGAAGGTAATTCTGTAAGAGGAAAAACATATATTCAGCAATTCTGTAATGCTCTGTAGTGATAATAGTCTGCAGCAGGAGCTGCGTAGAGGGAGACCCTTCAGTCTGCCTCTTAACCTCGAGAAAGTAGCAGCTAAGTCTGGGTATATAGCCAAAAGCTATAGCCAAAAGCTATGTAACTCCTGGTAGAAGAGGGTATGTATTTTGTTATTGTTTCTCTTTCCTTATCTATGCTTATAACAAGATTCTTACCGCTTAATTAAACAGAAGCCTTTCAGCTTGAACACGGAGTTGTGTTGTGTCCTTTCTGATATTAGGCAGACCGCAGCTGTCTCAGCCTAATAATTTGGCTGCACTCAAGTATACCTGTATTAGGTGTTGATAACTAAACTTATGAAGAAGTTAATAACAAAACATAGTAGGTGATTTACTAGACATCTGGCTCCCATTGTACCATAAAGCTTCCCTACATGCCCTACAAATTTATGTGTTTTTTTGGACATGTTAGAAAAAATCTAGGCATGGGTAAGTGGTACATGCCATATGTATTATTGATAAGCATGAATCTTTTAGAACAAAATATTAATGTAAGACCAGGAATGGCGTAAGCAATAGAAAAGTGTGGAACATTGTAGATCTATAGCTGCTGTGGGCAGTATACACCAGGTGTATATTTACACCCTTTCATAAATCTCCCCCTATGTGTATACACTCCGGCCAGGATTCCCTTTAACTGCACTGCACATAAGTTGTGTATTAATCACGGTCGTTGTTGCACATCAGCAACAACGGCCGTGATTAATACTTTATTACGTTGTGTGAACATGGCCTAATGCTAACCTGGTTATTAGAAGCAACCATCTCAGTATGGAAGACCCATCATTTGAGCCTATAACTATCCGATTTTAAGAAATGATGACAAAAAAAGGATCACGAGTTAAAAAAGATGAAACAGATTGTAAGAAGGATACATCACCATGCGGTTCCAAAGTGTTACAGAAGGCATGTAAAAAAATAAAAAACACACACAAGAGATGTCATTACAAGAAGAAAAATCAATCCTGTGGTTAGTGACCGACCAGTGACTGCAATCAAATATACAGTGAATGGGAGACAAGACTCCTCCACAATGTATTGCTTTTATTATACTCCCCCTTTATCCTGTTCAACGTGTTTCCCCTGCAATCAGAAGGTTCATCAGGGAGACCTACATAATAAAGGGGATGGTCAAAATAGCAATGCATCAAATAGTATAGTAGTAGCATGAAGACTGTACATAAAGTGTGGTCACTGATGGATTGCTGAACAAATCAGGCAGACACAACTAATCGATGATAAATGCACATAACTAATCACTGTTCACACCGATGATCAATAATGTATATGCACTTACACAAGCACTGCTTGCACCATAGTGTATGGTCTATCATACAACACTGAGGTGTGGAAGAGGATAGATAGATAGATAGATAGATAGATAGATAGATAGATAGATAATAGATAGACAGATAGGAGATAGATAGATAGATAGATAGATAGATAGGAGATAGATAGATAGGAGATAGATAGATAGATAGATAGATAGATAGATAGATAGATAGATAGATAGATAATAGATAGATAGATGATAGATAGACAGATAGGAGATAGATAGATAGATAGATAGATAGATAGAAGATAGATAGATAGATAGATAGATAGGAGATAGATAGATAGATAGATAGATAGATAGATAGATAGATAGGAGATAGATAGATAGATAGATAGATAGATAGGAGATAGATAGATAGATAGATAGATAGATAGATAGATAGGCGATAGATAGATAGATAGATAGATAATAGATAGATAGGAGATAGATAGATAGACAGATAATAGATAGATAGGAGATAGATAGATAGATAGATAGATAGATAGATAGGAGATAGATAGATAGATAGATAGATAGATAGATAGGAGATAGATAGATAGATAGATAGATAGATAGATAGATAGATAGGAGATAGATAGATAGGAGATAGATAGATAGATAGATAGATAGATAGATAGGAGATAGATAGATAGATAGATAGATAGATAGATAGATAGGAGATAGATAGATAGATAGATAGATAGATAGATAGATAGATAGAAGATAGAAAGATAGATAGATAGATAGATAGATAGATAGATAGATAGATAGATAGATAATAGATAGATAGGAGATAGATAGATAGACAGATAATAGATAGATAGATAGATAGATAGATAGATAGATAGAAGATAGATAAATAGATAGATGAATAGATAGATAGATAGATAGATAATAGATAGATAGGAGATAGATAGATAGATAATAGATAGAAGATAGATAGATAGATAGATAGATAGATAGATAGATAGATAGAGAGATAGATAATGTTATTACAGTTTTATATAATAAATTTAGCACTGAGCCGAGAATATAAACCTGGTATAGGCTGAACCATTGACATCGAGGCTTAGAGATATTGGAGATCCCATGACACCAGCTGCTCTTACACCATGATGATAATGACATTGTGGTGAATAGATATTACCATCATTGACTGCAAACAGTCCCGAAGGGGCTATTCGGTTAAACTAAAGGTACATTCATAATACAATACATTATGTATGTAACTGATGTCTGCTTTCCTTTATTTATTTTTAGCTTATTTAAGTTTACATTTTCAAAAACATTTATGTTTTCAAAAAATCTTTCTAAAATTAAAAAAGTTCAAGGGGACGAAGTTCCTGTTGGGACGTAACGCGTAGGGTATTATGGGTCGCCATGTGTATGCTCCTCTTCCTCTTGAAATGATGATTCTTTCTGCACTTATGTGTATTGGAATTTTTTTTTTTGCACTAGCTTATTTTGTTTATTCATATATTATATTTTCTCATATGGTATGTGATATAATATGGTACACACTGTGGGTCATTGATTGATATAGTGGCCACACCTTCTTATTCAGCACATAGCACTTTATATGTTATAGGAGGAGGGTCTGTGGGTTGTACTGTTTCCCGTCTTGCAGGAATGGGGGGGGGGGGGGGGTCCTTTTATTGTACGGGTCTCTCATGGTTGTGGATATTTTAAGTGTTTTTCAATAGTGTATAGGGATTCTGTTTTGTTTCTATACCATTGTATATTTTTCGCTTTTTGGAACTTGTAATAAATATTTTCATAGTTTTGCATTTTTTTGTCGGAGTGCTCCTTTTTATAACATACCTCTGTCCTTTTCTGTTGAGCTACAATTGGTTATTGGTCTGTTATAGGAAGCACCCAGTTAGGTTTGTGCGGTCCCCCTCCTTTTTAATTGTCAAAAAAATCAACCCTGATTTTGTTTAAAATTTCTGTTAGGCTAGGTTCACACTGAGTTTTTGTACCGTTTAACATATATGTTTTATGAGGGGGGACGTAAAAATGGATGCAATTGTGTGCCTCTGTTTTAATCCTTTTTTTTTTTTTCATTGACTTCCATTATTTTTTTTAAAAATTGATCAAAACTGTTCCTTTTTTTTTTTTTTTAAATCATACACAAAAATACAGTTGACGTGTTTTTCTGTATGTTAAATAGGAAGTCCCACAATCACTGTCCTCCGGCCTCTGTTGCGCCACTCCTGGGTCTTGTTCACATCAGCCATGTGTTATCCTCTGCTGGGAACCGGGTAGATCACGTACCTGGCTCTTCCAGTTGCAACGTCACGGCCCGGCTGAGGTACTGCAAGCTTAGTCAGTCAGTGACTGCGAGGGTGTCCTGCCCCAGTCACTGACTGGCTGAGCGGGAAGTCACTCGAGGACCTGACATTGCAGCTGGACGAGCTGCAGGACCCCAGCTGCTGTAAGCTGGACCCCGGAGCAGCGCTATGAGGCCCGAGCGCGGGTAAGTTCATTTGTTTATTATTTTCTCGTCTACCCTCCCCCACCCTATCTGCCTTACGATTTTACCGTAAAAATTGAAAGTTTTTTTTTTTAAAAAGATACATTAAATGGACTGCAAAAACACAGTGTGAACTTGTCCTTACTAGTTTGTGGATAACAAATTTGCCCCAAATTGCAAAAATTTCAAACGTGTATTTATTCAAATATTTATTTATCTATTTATTTATTTAGATATTTATTTATTTATATTTATTTATTTAAAAATTATTTCTTTTCAATTACATTTTCAAAATATATCGAAAATCCCAACCCGTTATAAATCCCGATTTTGCCTATAAAATTCCATCAAGTAAATGAACCTTCAAACAAAGGCAGGGCAAACATTTCAGCAAACCCTGCGTCGGCTTCCGCCATAGGCCTGTGCTCGGTACAGGAGGCCATCGATACTTATCACATTCTCCAGCCAGTTGTCTGTGTATAAAACACATTTTCATTAAAGGACCTTTCATCGCTTCCTTGAAGCAGGTCGCTTGACTTTATAGCCTCATAAACCTCTCTCGCACAGCCTTGTTGCTGAAAGGATTCATGAGTTCTCAGCCCGGTTCTGTAGTAGACCATTGAATTGGAGAGAAATCTTGGCTTTTTATGTTGATTAGATGCTCGCCTCTACTATTATAATGCATCTTAATAAACAGGGCTCGGTGAAAGATGGTTACATGGTGGTTCATAACGCGCCATTTGTCTTCCAAATAAGCTTGAAAAATGCACATATTTCACATATAACATTTTTATACAAAACACATTCATCCACCTGTACAGTACGACTCCCGAAGGTCTGTATCCTGGAGTTATTGGACAAATTTTAACATCAAATGAGAGTTTAACCTGAAAAAAAAAATCGGGAAAGAGTTTGACTTTGGGCTATGCAATTACTCCATGAATAATCAATGGCATAAAAGAATTTCCATATAAAATATAAAAATGTTTGTATTCTTACAATACCGCTTAAAGTCAAACTTTTTTTCGCCTTTTTTAAATATGCGAATATATAAAATTTTATATATTTTAGGCAGTCTCTACTTCACCTTGCATTTCCCTTGGTACAAAGAATCCTCCTCGGTCTTAAAAAAAAATCCAACTAGGTAACAAAGTAAGAAGTAAGGGGAGGAGGGGGATGCAGCTGCAGTATCTTTTCCTCTATGTGTTTTTAAAGAGGAAGTAATGGCCGTACAGAAGCTGAAGGCTCAGGGTAGGCCAGCATGACTGTGGCTTATTGGGACAGTGGTGAGGGGTCATGGATGAGGTGGGGGGGAGGACTTATGAGGGGGTGGTAGGGTATGTGGGGTTGTGATGGCAACAAGGGGATAGGGGGTGGGGGGTTAGAGGGGGTAAACCCCAGGCATTGGTCAAGAAAAGGTGGGGAGAGAAAAAGGGGGGGGGGGTTGATAAGGGGGGAGGATTGATATATAAAAGTAGTAAAAAGGGGGTGTGATTACTCACTTTTAGTCAGTACCTAGAAGAGCTGACAACCCGTTATCTTGCTGCTGCATAATGGAGGCTGTGGAAGTGTAATGGGATCGTCTCAAGAGGGCAGCCGAAGGGAGAGATCCAGAATGGCTGCAGGCTCAGCTTCAAAGCCTGCTTGGGGGGTCGGAGTCGCCTGCTGCTGAGGCGTCTTCATCCCGTCGCCGGCCGAGGAGGACCAGGCCTCCTGCGCGCCTAAGTCCTGAAGAGACCCCCAGGGCCAGGCGCCGTATAGGGAGCCCCTCTAGGGACCCTCCGGGCCCGGCCGCAGCCGGAACTTCATCCGTGCGCCGGTCTCGGCCCGGGAGGAATCCCGTTGTCAGGCGTGGCCTACACCCAGGGGAGGAGTCCCCCTCCCCTGCGACATTACGATCGGCGGTGGTGGCGGGACCTGGAACGGTCGCGGGCCGCGGTGGCCGGACCCGGCAACGTGAGGTGGCGGATCGGAGGTCGCAGGAGCGACCGTTGGAGCCGGCGAGAACCGGGCAAGATGGCGCTGGCCCCGCCTCCTTTGGCCTCGGCCCGGCTTTCCTTGGTGGACGCGTCACTTCCGGGTCCGCCGGAAGTGGACGTCATGACGTTGTCTACGCCGCTGATCCCGGAAGTGAACGTGAGAGTGGAGGACTTCCGGCCCGGCCTGTCGAGGAGGCCCGACGTGAGATGGGAGAAGACCGGCTGGATGCAGGACCATCGGCTGCTGGGGACACAGCACCCAGGCGGCCAGGTGAGCTACATACATCCCCGGGGGGGGCCAGCGGGGGGTGGCATGGGCCACCGGAGGGTGGGGGAGCCGGTAATCAGGGGTCACTGGGGGCATTGCTAGTGGGGTTACAGGGTTTGGTAAAAGGGCTGGAGGCTTCCCTAGGGGTGCGGAATCCGTCACCGGCGGCAGCCTGGGTCCCGGGGGGGGCGGGCCGGTAGGGTCTGGCACACAGGGGGGGGTCGCTGGGGGTACCGCAGTGGTGAGTGGGGGTACAGTTGTTGGTACCAGTGAGTCGGGGGTTGTTACGCCAGTGGGGGAAGGGGAGGTGGTCAGATTGGACGACGCGGCTAAGTCCGAAGTATACGTGTGCTTCGAGGGGCCCTTGGGGGCCCACCTGAAGAAGGAGGTTAGGGAGCAGATATGGCGGGGAGACTATGTAGAAATATTCTCCCTGTTGCCGCTGGAGAAGTTCAATCTGGATAGGGGAAAGAGGGTGGAGGAGAAGACTGAAAAGGAGGAGAGGAGGCGGTATAAATTGATCCCGCGGACGTTTGCCAATTGGTTGCAAGCGTTCGCTATATTAACCAGCGTGGTTGGGGAAAAGGCCCCGGAGAATTGCTCGGGGTTGTTCTGCTACCTCGACGCGATAGGGGAGGCATATCGGGTGTATGGGGGACAAGGGTGGCTCCGCTATGACGAGCAATTTCGTCAGTGGAAGGCGCTGCGGCCCGATATACGCTGGGACCATAAAGACATCAGTCTTTGGTTGAGGGTTACGGCGCCGACGCGCCCTGGGGTAATTATCAGTCCTTTCCCGGGAGCGCCGGTGGCTCTTCACAGTCAGGGCAATCGGCGGCACTGCAGAAGGGGCTGTGCTTCATGTTTAATGATGGGTCCTGTAAATTTGGGTCAAAATGTAAATTTAAGCATGAATGTTCAGTGTGTGGTGGGGGGTCTCACGGGGCTTCCCGATGTTTTAAGGCAGGACGGGGGAGAGGTGGCGGTGACGGTCTTGCAAAAGGGGGAGACGCCGGTTCGAGTGGAAGAGATGGTCCCCTTTCTAAATAGATATGCAGACAGGGCGGCGGCTGAGTTGTTGGAGAATGGGTTTCGGGAGGGGTTCCGTATTCCTGGGGTTAAGGGGGTGACAGGGGGTGTTAGGCGTAACTTGCGGTCAGCAGTTGAACATGCGGCGGTGGTGTCTGTGAAGCTAAGCAAAGAGGTTTCGTTGGGCAGGATGGCCGGCCCGTTCCCTAGTCTGCCGGTGCCTGATTTGCGGGTATCCCCGCTAGGGGTGGTACCGAAAAAAGAGCCGAATAAATTCCGGCTCATCCACCATTTGTCTTTTCCAAAGGGGGCGTCGGTCAACGATGGGATCGACCCTGAGCTTTGCTCGGTGAGATATACATCGTTTGATGCGGCGGTTGAGTGGGTTCAACGGTTTGGGGCAGGTGCTCTTTTGGCTAAGACAGACGTGGAGGCGGCGTTTAGACTACTGCCGGTTCATCCGGAGAGCCAGCCATTGTTGGGTTCTTTTTGGGACGGGAGTTATTTTGTTGACAGATGTTTGCCAATGGGGTGTTCCCTGTCTTGCTCATACTTTGAAGCGTTTAGCACGTTTCTGGAATGGGTAATCAGGGACACGGCTGGGTCAAAGGCAGTCATTCATTATTTGGATGACTTTCTTTGCATCGGGCCCGCTGCTTCGAACGGCTGTTCGATTTTGCTACACACTGTGCGCCAGGTTATGGGGCGTTTTGGGGTGCCGTTGGCGGAAGAGAAGACTGAGGGGCCGTGCACGGAACTATGTTTTTTGGGAATTGTACTGGACACAGTTAGATTGGAATGCCGGTTGCCGGTGGGCAAGCTAGAGGATCTGAGGGCGACTGTGAAGTCGGTTAGACGGTCTCGGAAGGTCACCTTACGTGACCTGCAGTCGTTGTTGGGGAAGCTCAACTTCGCCTGCCGGATTATGCCCATGGGCAGGGTGTTCAGTCGGAGGTTGGCTATGGCAACGGCTGGGGTTCGAGCGCAGCATCATTTTATCCGGTTGTCGGCGGATCTAAAGGATGATCTGGCTGTGTGGGAGGAGTTTCTCGACCGATACAATGGCAGGTCATTGTTTGTGGAGCCGGGGCGGGATGTGGCGGATTTTGAATTGTTTACGGACGCGGCGGGCAGTAGGGGTTTCGGCGTCTATTGTCAGGGGCGTTGGTGTGGGGAGTTGTGGCCGGAAGCTTGGAAAGAGGCGGGGTTAGTTCGGAATCTGGTATGCATTGAGTTGTTTCCCATAGTGGTGGCGCTGGCATTGTGGGGGGAAAGGTTCAGGAACAAGAAGTTGCTGTTTCACTGTGACAATTTGGGGGGGGTGTCTGCGATCAATCAGGTGTCGGCCTCGTCCCCCCCGGTAGTGCGCTTGCTGCAGCACCTGGTGCTGCTGTGTCTGTCTGAAAACATCTGGGTGGTGGCGGTGCATGTTCCGGGGGTCCAGAATTGTATTGCTGACGCAATTTCTCGTTCGCAGTGGCAGCGATTTCGGGAGCTGGCGCCAACAGCAGAGAAGATAGGAGAGCAGTGTCCAGCGGAGTTGTGGGATCTGCCCTTCAATCGGCGCAGCTCCTAGTTCAGCGGTCTCTGGTGGAAGGTACCTGGGTAGCCTATGGGGCGGCTTGGGAGGAATGGGTTGGCTGGCAGCGCGCTGTGGGGGACGTGGGGGACGGTGGATCTTTGTTTTTATTGCTGGTGGGTCACTGTGCAGAGCGGGGGTGGTCTGTAGTGAGAATTAACAAGTTGGTAGCAGGTGTGTCATTTGGATGCAAGGCCAGAGGGGTGATGGATGTGACAAAAACCTTCTTAGTGCGCCAGGCGCTGAAGGGCTATAGAAGGGGGGGAAAGGGATGGACAAAAGGAGGCCTGTGTCCTTTGGTTTGTTGCAGCAGCTAGGGGAGCATTTGTGTTTGGTTTGTTTTTCGCGCGCTGAGGTAGTTTTGTTTCGATTGGCTTTTTCGTTGGCCTTTTTTGGTGCCATGCGGATAGGTGAGCTGGTGTGTGCTTCTTCCAAGTGTGTGGGGGGGGGGATTGTTGGCCGAGGACGTGAATCTGTATCAGGACAGGGTTGAGTTTCGGCTACGGAGGTCCAAGGCGGATCAGCAAGGGAGAGGGAGAATGGTTGTTTTGTTTGAAGTTCCCAGAGTGGTCATGTGCCCGGTTTCTTGTCTCCGTGCGTACTGGCGGCCTGGTGTAGCGTTGGGTGGGCCGTTGTTGGTACATGGGGATGGGTCTTTTTTATCCCGGTATCAATTCGTGGCTGTCTTTAAGAAATGTGTACTGGGCCTGGGCCTTGAGCCGGGGGTGTTCGGTGGGCATTCCTTTCGTATAGGGGCCGCTACTGAAGCCGCGCGTCTGGGGCTGGGAGAGGAGGTCATCCGTAGAATTGGCCGCTGGGAGTCAGTGCGTTTCCGGTCTTATGTGCGGTTGGACGGTTAATCCAGGATAGGGTGTGGAGTCGGGGCGTTGTGCGGACATGGTGTTAGGGAGCGGGGCCTTGTTTTCTTGTGTACGGTGTTGGTTATTGTTCCTTGTGTTTTTCAGATGGCTCGCCCTGTTTGGTGTGGATTGTCGGCCACTCCTATGTAGCCTGGGGAGCGGTGAGGGCCGATGTGCAGCCGAATGGTCGCCAGCTTGGATTTGACAGGCGTCGGGCGTTGGTCCGGTGGATCGGTAAGGGGGGGATGGTTTGGCATCAGTTGCTACCGGAAGTACACAAGTTTGTGAGGTATGATCGCCCCCCGGATGTTTTACTTCTGCATTTAGGGGGTAACGATTTGGGTGCCAGGCCTTTTAGAGAACTGATCAGAGATATAAAATTTTACTTGTTGCGCCTCTGGTCTCTATTCCCCAAAATGGTGACAGTGTGGTCGGACATAGTTCCCAGGAAGAAATGGAATGGGGCCAGGTCAGTGTCCCGTATCAATAGGGCTCGCATTAAAGTAAACAGGGCGATTTCCCGGTTTATGGTGAGGAATGGTGCAATTGCGGTGCGGCATGTGGAGTTGGAAAAAGGCCAGGGAGCATACTGGCGCAAGGATGGAGTGCACCTGAATGCAGTGGGAATAGATATGTGGTGTCTAGCGTTGCAAGATGGCCTTGAGGTGGCGGTCAATATGTGGGGGGACGCAAACGCGTAGGTTTTCCGCGTTTGCTCTGTGGCGTGGGGGGGTCCTCGGAGTCGGTTGGAGATAATTCGGAGTGGAGGGAGTTCTGGTATGGAACCAACGGTCGGTTCCCTAATTAAGCACTTAGAGTGCGGGTTGGCGGTCACAGGGAATCTCAACGGGGCTTGTGGATTGTAACCCCGGATGGGGTAAAAAGGGATTTTTGGGCCCGCAGGTGTTAATGTTATGCCTCCGAGCAGGTGTTTACCGGCTGGAGGTCCAACCTGTGGGTGGGTGTACTTGGTGGTGACCGCCTATGGCAATTTTGGGGCTTCGAGGACCACCCCGCCGTAGATTATTATTGGGAATGGTATACAGTTATTTATGGTTATGCATTTTTGATGTCTTGTTTGTAATAAAAATTCGGCTGCTGTGGCCGATTAAAATCCACATGGTGTAGTCTTTATTTGTAGGGGTTGGTATAGCATAAGGACTCAATAATGCACAGTCATGTACCATCACAGCTGTAATATGGAGATATACATACCATTCTGTCGGCGCTGACTTGTACAATCAGCTGGTGTGGATAATTTTTTAATTCGCCTCTCAGTCACCGTTATTTTCGCCGCTGAACGGATATACAAACGAGCCGAGGTGAAGCAGTGGAGGCAGGCCCAGCGCATGCTATTCAAATTTATTTCCTTCCCCTGTCTATGATGCACACCACTTCTGTGCATCATGCACTCCTCCTTTTCTAATATAGTACTGACTCTTATGCTAATATGGCAGGTCCTACAGTGATCCCAGCATGACGTCAGGACGGCCGGGCAAAAAACAGGAGGCGGGGCTGTACGGCACACAGTAGGACCTACCAGATTAGCATAGGAGGCGTAACTAGAATAGCAGGCATGCATGAGGCAAGGAAGCGGAGTGCATCACGGCCAAGGGGAGGAAATGAATTTGAATAGCATGCGCAGGCCTGCCTTAAAGGGGTACTCCGGGCTGTGGGTATATTTATTGTATGGCCGGCGAAGGGGTGGAAATAAAGGCCACCGGTCACTTACCTCCCCGGTTCCAACTCCGGGTCCCGGATCCGCCGGCGCTTTCTGGTCTGAGCTGCAGCTTGAGATGTGACGTCTCAAGACAGCTCAGTGATTCAGCGGTCGTAGTGGGGTCCCACCTTGGCCGCTAAATGGCTAAGCTACCTTGAGACATCACGTCTCAAGCCACAGCTCAGACCAGGAAGCGGATGGACGGGAGATCAGGGAGGTACCGGGGCTGGAAACAGGGAGGTAAGTGATCGGCAGCCTCTATTTCCACCCCTTCCCCGGCCATACAATAAAAATAACCCCAGCCCGGAGTACCCTTTTAAAAACCCTTTAAGGGATGAAATACCAGTGGGGCTTTTCTACTGGGCAGGCTCCATAGTTTGCCTTGGGCCAACCATAACCCATACATGTATACCTGTTTATGTGGGTTTGTGAGCTGCTACCATGATGTCACCATTGGTATCATGTATATTGTTTAACCAGGAATCTGAGCAAACCTTTAAATATGGGAAGTAAAATATCTGACCTTTTAGGTGTCAAATAATAAAGATGCACCAAATTTTACAAAAAAAATAATAAATAAAAAAGATCTCCCTTTATTTTGATGCTATGGCGTCTAATCTGCATTCATTTCCATGGTCTGTCTGACGTGTTCATGAAATGATAAAATTCAATATACTTTCCTGTTCTGCTTTCTGGAAACAATGAAGGAAATAGGTTACATGGATGGATGGCTTCCATTGTTTGTTCATCTTCGGCTGAGTCCAGTGATCATGGTCTATGATGTTGGGGATCAAAGGGCTCTGGTAAAATGGAATTTCCAATCTTTCTATGATATCATGGATAGTTCTGTATATACACGTTGACATAAGGCTCCATATAAATATAATAGTGAGGAAAAGAGTTCATCAGGCGGGATTGGAAACAAGTCTGTACAGCGAAACCGCATATATACTCAATACGCCCTTCCATGTTACTGTAATCCTACTTATGGAAGTCATATATCACTGTCTGTCACACTGCATCACTACTGTAACTGGCTTACTGAAATCTGGTGTATTGGGGGGAGCATTCAGGAAATCTCATGGACTGGATGGTAAGTTACTCTGTGCAAAGGTAGATGGGTTCTATGGAAGAGGAGAAGGGTTGTAACAAAATATCACGATTATGACCATTGATTATTACCATTCATTCTTTTATAACAGATCTCAATAGAAGTTCCCATTGCCACGTGTATTGCCAAGTGATACTCATATAAACATCACATTCTGATACAGAAATAGGCAATAGTGTTGAGCGATCACTAAAATGCTTGAGTGCTTGTTACTGGAGTCAAGCGTTTTTTAATGCTCGAGTGCTTGACTTGAGAAACAAACCCAATTTGAAGCAACAGGAGACTCGTACATGTAATCAGGTGCCCCCTGAGGGGGGGTCTTGTTCACCTTCAAGGGATGTGTAAACAAACTGTACAAACATTGGAATGAAATAAATGCAATAGGTTACTGCAAGACGCATTAGAACTCTGGCAGTATGCAATAAACTGATGGCATACGGCTGGAGTTCTAAAGTATCTTGTAGTAACCGATTGCATTTTTTTCGTAGAAATTTTTGTATATTTCATTTACACATCCCTTCAAGGGATGTAATATGCAAAAATTAGAATGAAAAACTGTAATTGGTTGCTGCAAGACGCATTAGAACTCTGGCGGTATGCCACCAACTAGCAACATACCACTGGAGTTCTAATGTGTCTTGCAGTAACCCAAGCACTGCAAGGTGCTCGGTCTAGCATAGTGCCCAGTCAAGCACCCCAATGCTCAATTGATCACTATGATAGAACACGCTCGCTCAACACTAGCAATACTACATGAGAGCCTACTATATTTTACAAGCATTGTAGGTGCAAGGGGTCAAGCCTTGCGCTCGTAGTTCCTCTCACTGTTTTGTAATATTTTTTTCATTATATCACATCCATCACTACATCAGGTAAAAGCCATCACAGCATAATTTACCATTTTAACGTCTTGGACGCCACCTACCTCTTTCTCCGTTAATGTCATTGATTTCTTTTCTGTCAGGTTTTGTTTTCTATACCATCTATTGATTTGCTGAATTTAGCTTGTTCCTCTTCTTTTAACCATCTCTTAACCATATCTACCATATAATGTATATATGTTCCAAACCTCAGGGGACTATATGGGGCAGGTTAAGGCGCTAACACATTGCAACAGTGGCCAGGATCAGAGATAACTCCACAAGGATTCTGACCACTTAGATGCCACAACAAATAACAACCAAGCAAATTGTAGAAAATTCAGATGTAGACAATTTTATTTATTTATTTTTAAATTCAGATGGGATTTGGTTAATTCCAGATGGAATTGCTCTTCTTATTTCATATGGGATAGATTGGGTCCTGTAACAAATTTTGTATTGGGTCAAGGAATTTCTGTTTATTGCTCTTTTTCTCTTTGCTCTTACTTCCTGACATCCTACATATACTGTTTGTATGTTCCTATTCACAGGGGACTACAGGAGGCAGGATCAGGAGCTGACACTTTGTTACAATGGCCAGGAGCAGAAATAACTCAGATTATGGCCTTTAACCACTCAGATGCCTTAGTTATTAGCAGCTATGATATTTGTTGTTATGGCTCTGTTTCTCTTTGCTCTTATTTCCTGACATCCCCCATATACTGTTTGTATGTTCCTATTCACAGGGGACTGCAGGAGGCAGGATCAGGAGCTGACGCTTTGTTACAATCACCAGGAGCAGAGATAACTCAGATCATGGCCTTTAACCACTCAGATGCCTCACTTATTAGCAGCTATGATATTTAAAGATGTATTCCGCCTAAAGTAGACTTTACACTTTTGATATTTAGCTGCTCCTGGTGAAAATATGACAAACAGCCTATTCTTACCTCTCCATGCTCCCCCGGTGTCCTCCTATGTCCTCTTGGGGTCCCTGGCATAGCAATACTGCCTCTACTTCTGAACTTATCTGGGGGTGACAGCCCACTCAGCCAATCATGAGACATGGCACTGTTGGTCAGTGATTGGCTGAGTAGGCTGTCACCTCAGACAAGTCTGTCTCAGTAGTGAAGGCGGGATCGCTTAGCCAGGGACCTAAAGGTGACACAAGGGGAGCGCAGAAAGGTAAGAATACAATGTTTCTCACCAGGGGCAGCAACATATCAAAAACTTACTTTGGGTGGGATACCCCTTTGATGGTCAGAGAAAAGGGGGAGATTGGACACCTTGAGATAATTTTATCATGTTTAAACAGGACCGAAGTCTTTGCCATGGTATCAATTCACCTGAAGCAAAACACACAGAAATTTAAATTTCAAATCTGAATTTTTCGTCAAATTTGAAAAAAATCTGTTTAACTCCAAAATATTTTGCACATCTCTACTTATCAATATGGAACATGGTAGAGTGTAACAAATCTCGTATTGGGTCAAGTTATGGTGACAGTCCCTGCGGGGTTGGAGTTTTGGTTGTACTGCCTGTCAATCGGCATTGGTAAAGGATGGTTTGAGAAAATTTATTTACTGGTATTTTTACTATTTTTGGGTTGAAACACTCTATAATTGAAAATCTTGGTGCGCATGTTTAAATTTAATTTTGGTCCTCGACAAAGGCTTTCAGCATGGCTACTCTACTCTCTTTGTTCCATGCCATTGTGACTTGTTGAAACTGGCTCAGTTCCAAACTCCGCTGATGCTCTACTGTCGGCATATTTAATCAGAGTCCAAAAATATCCGTCTGCTAATGCATGTCAAACAGAAAAGCAAAGTATTTTACAGCTGAAACATGACTAAAAATACAAGCAAGCCATTAATACAGTTAAGGCAAGAGATTGGATTTTACGAATAAACAGAACTATTGACTTTCTCTTCTGCTTTTGTTTGCTGGTGCTTAATGTTCACACAGATTCCAAACCAGTCTACTTTACATTCCCTTCATTGAATGCCTGAATACACATGTATAGAATGGCATAGACCAATGCACAATAGTCCATATTAGTAGTCATTGAAAACCTACATGGGAGGAAGCAGTGGCATACCTATCAAAGATGTGTGGTACCAAGGAAATCATGGGTTGATGGGCAAAGGTCTGCCAAGGTTGGTCCTATTCCTATAATATTGAGAGATAAAACCCCAAATTATCTTGCGCAAAAAGTCAGGTAACCCTGAAATTTCTTAAATGTCACGTGAGAATTTAATCACATGTTCAGTTTGATGGAAGACGTCAAGAGAAGTGCTACTCGTCATCGGAAAACCACAATGGCTGTGGTCAAACGTCTAAAGCCAAGAAAAGGTTGACGACTAGAACGGACAATACTTAGGGCATATCCCTCACCGCATTAAGGTTAAATACTTATGCCTGATCTACCAAAATTTAGTTGAGGTGTTCAGCGGTATATGGAGGTCTGTGCAGCAGCACCAACAGGAACAGAGGTGTTGCAGACGTCTGAGAAGTCAAAACAAGAAGCTGTACCGACAGAAGCAGAAGAGATAAGAACTGTGTGTTAACTAGAGATAAGTACAACTGGAGCATGTTCGAACATTTGAACACTCAACTGAGCATAAGAGTGTCTATGTGTATATTTATATAACAATAGATGAAAGGTGGGTGATGGGCTCAAGCCAAAGCTTTTGCATCGGGGTAACACTTCACTGTGTTAACACTTCATTGACCATGGGTCATTGATACCTGAATGCCCAGGTCATTTTTGGACTTCAGCTTATGGGATCAATGATCCCATAAGCAGAAGTGCCTAGTCCCCCCCCCCCCCCCCCCTCTGTCCCCTGTTGCTGTTAGAAGCCTGTAACAACGGCAGAGGAAAGAGGGGAAGGGGCAGATCTTGCCGACGCACGCCAACAGTGGTCATGTGCTAGCCTTCCCTGACGGCCCCCTTAGCCAGGCAATCACATCTCAGAACCCTGATGGTTATTAGACAGAGAATTCTCCCTCTAAAGAAGCCCTGTCTACAGAAGCCCAGTATATATAGGGTTAATCGCTCTCTGGTGCTGACAGTTGTGGTGCGTCCCCAGCTATCACTGACAGCCAGGACCCACTGTGGATGACACAGGCACAGTGCCTGCGCCTGTGTCATCCTAATTGTAAATTAACATTGCTGCTGCATTGGGCATAGGCTGCAGAGATGCTAATTAACAGTGTAGCGGTAGGAGGGGGTTAACCCCTGACAGAGTCTGGGCTCAGTCTATATTCCTAGGCAGGTATATTAACATACATCATAATTTTTTTTTTAATTGATGCTAAAATATTATATAAATTGCATGACTGAAATCCCCCTCCCCCAAATAAAAAAAAAATTGTATCCAAAATTTAAAACAATCAGCCAAGCCTTATTATTGCCATGGAACATCATGAATCAGATTGCCTAATGGGCAACGACAAATCAAAGCCTTCTTTTATCGGAGAGGTGACCATTTTGGTCAACTTATCAGCTTTGCATTAATTAAAATGTCAAGCGGCGGACTCTTTGAAGGTACCATAGCTTGGAGGAATAATTTACACCGGGATGCGATGTTAGCCAAGGCTTCGTAAACATATCCCAACTATATCGGCTCTGCAACAACAACAACAAAAAAAAATAACCTTGATTTCTGCTTTGATCACGCTGACTTTCAAACAATCTGAAAATTCATGCAACAATTAACAAGGCTTAATCACTTACAAACCTCCTGAGAGACGTCTCTGCAATAAAATTGGCATATTAAAGATATGAAAAAAAAATAATAATAATTGCAGGTGCAACTAAACATGATTAATGATCAGACAACAGCGTCAACACAAAGCGAATATTAAACAGTTTTGGACTTTTGCAATAAGTAGGTAATTAAGTTGTTGTTGGCGCCTTCCTTTCGCTTTCAAGTCGGAAATCCCTAGAGGGCAGTGCATCACCTACGGAGCTCGGTATACTGGTAACGCCAACAAACAGAACACGTTGTGCTGATAGAGAGTAGAACATGTTCTTTGTTCTAATTAGGTGATGTCTTAAAAGCCACTGATCAAGAGATCCATGTAGACATTGCAATTACGGAGCTGGAGTACACAAGTATGAGTATCCATGCTTAACAAGGCATGGCCACGTATAATGTGTTGCATGTGTGTTTTGAACACATATTGACTGTTCCAAGATGAATTTGTCATTTAAAAGGGGGGAAAAAAAATATTTTCCATTTAGTGTTTCTAACGTCACAATATTGAAGGGAATCTTTCAGCTCCTGAGCCCTACCTGGGTGCTGTCAGTGTGCTGTAGCTGGCAGTCCCCTAGTGAACATTTTGCTTTTTGGTAATTTGTCTATGCAGTGAATAATGCATAATATCGGGTCTCCTACTATAATGAAGAGTCAAAGAGGAGTTGTGGCTCAGTGTTTGTGCTGCACTTTGGCACACCTCACCCCTCCTTCCTCCTCCCTCTTTATAAATAATCAATGCTGCCTGGCCTCCTGATCACTCAGCTGTCAGTCGGTATCAGGGCCGGACTGGAACTTAAAATCAGCCCTGGCACTCAAACCTCAGCAGCCCACATAACATATATCCCCCCCCCCCCCCCCCCGATATATCATAGATAGCAGTGTTCTAAACATGCTGTAGCAAATTATGCTCACTACTTCATTAAATATATGAACCCTACCATCAACACATAAAAAAACAACATAATCTGCTGTGGATTTGTTGTTGCATATTTATGTATTTCAGCAGCATCAATGGATTACTAGTGTCAGTGCACTTAAAGGGAATCTATGAGGTCCATACCAGGTACAGAGCTGTAGATCCCAGCAGAAAGGTGCAGGGGAGATATAAGCGACAGCGACAAGTCCAGTGTAAACTTTTATAATTGTCCTCTCTGAGCCTCCACATGGTATAGGCAGGGCCGCCAACAGGGATTTTGGAGCCCCATACAGCCAAAGTGTTTGTGGCCCCCTTAACAAAAGGGCCAATGGCCCACTCACACCTTGGACATGACCCTATTATTAAAACATACTGTTAATTAATACCTGATAAAAGTATAAGTTTAACATGAAGATGAATGTGACACTATTAAAAATACACTCCAGGTCACCAGTATATGAAGTGTATGGATATGGCGGCTTACACAGCCTCTGCCTATACTGTAGTAGCTGCAGACTACTATCAACAGAATACTGATGACCAAGTGATATCTTAAAAGCTGCATAGCCCCTCAACTAGTTTCACTTGCAAAGAGCGTCATCAGGAGGATGTAGTGTGCCCTTCTCCTGATGACACTCCTTGCGAAGGGGTTATCCAGAATTAGATAAAACATGTCTGCTTTCTCCCAAAAACAGCACGGCAATACCACATACAACCTGAGCCCGCTTTTTGGAAGAAAACTACTATGTTTTTCTAATCCTGGATAATCCTTTTAATTTTATAGTATTGATTATAATTAGAGATGAGTGAACCAGGCCGTGGTTTGGGTTCGGGTGCATTTGAATCCCGCTGTCTTCTTGTTCCTTTGGGAAGGTAGAAATAGCACGAGTCTCGCTTGGAAAACAGGGATACAGCCTATGATCTAGGCTGTATTGCATTGCTGTTTTCCAGGTGTGACTCGTGCTATCTCCACCTCTGTGGAACAGGAATTCAAATGCCAATGGTTCGGGTTTGTATGAAGCCGAACCTCGGCCAGGCTCACTCATCTCTAATTATGACCATAAAGTTACTACATGTGTGCACAAACAGCCATTTTAAGATCAAATTTAATTAATTGAACGCCATACACCATAAAGGATCATTAAGGACTTTTTGAGCAGCTACTGTATGACTCAAAAAAGTGTGTGTGAACATAGCCTGACAGACAAAAGTCCAAGAGTTCAATCTGGTGTATTAAAATTCACAACTCTATAACAGGTCCATGATGCACGACACGATTTGTTACCAACAAATGCTCTATGTGATGGTAATGGCGTGTTGTATCAGGGATTTACTATAGAGTTGTGAATATTATTACACAGAAAGAAAGTGCTGCACTTTTGTATCTGGAATCCTACATACATTTAGTCACATTTAAAGTGAACCAATCAGCCCAATCGGGCTGATATGGTTCCCTGAACTGCTGTATACAGCTCCTGCAGCAGCCGCAGCACATACCGGCTGCAGCAGGAGCTGTTTAACCGAGAAAAGGACTTTAATCCACGGGCGCGTGACAGGTAGTCATCTGGGCTGCTCCCTGCCTGTATCAAGGCACCGCTCTCTGTCTGTCAGTGCGCTCGTAGGGATGATTGACAGGCAGAGAGGCCAGTAAGGGACCTCTCTGCCTGTCATTCATCTCCTTGGAGCGCGCTGACAGGCAGTGGTGACTAGATCCGGGCGGGGAGCAGCCCAGATGACTACCTCCCGATGCCTGTCATGCACCCGGGGGATTAAAGTGCTTTTTCCGGGTATACAGCTCCTGCTGCAGCCGTGGCCAGTATGTGCCACAGCTGCTGCAGGAGCTGTATACAGCAGTTCAGGGAACCATATCAGATTGTGCTGATTGGTTCCCTTTAAATACAGATTATTGCAGTGGTGTAAGTGCTGTAGGATGTGCTGCTCACCTGTATCCACACATCATGCATGCTATACATACATCATAAACACACAACACACACTGTGCATACATACATATATCATATATACACACACACTGTGCATACATACATACGTACACATGTAGCCGGTATTAAACAGATTGTGCAGACGCTACAATTCGTGTATGGTCACATGGCAGCACGATTTTTCTAATACAGGCAGAATACACTTTGGTAGCGCTGTATACTGCAGATTCCCTGGGCTGGCTGCACTACAACCAACCATGGCATCCCTGTCACACAATGTACACTATACACTAGGACAGCATCTCCTTCATGCAAAAAATGTGTTTTCATATTCTACCACATTGCATATACAAAATATATATAATACTGTATGTGCAATATGTCAGAATAAAAAGACACAGTTTTTGCATGAAGTAGAATAACACATTCTGTACAAACATACATTATACTGCATGCCTACTGCACATATATGCATATATCATAAGTATAATATAGAGGCATGCTTACACTATACACACACACACACTGTACATAACACATATATCATGTAAACACACATATATACTGTACATACATACATGCATATATCATAAACATGCTAAAGAGGCATGCATTCACTATATATACACACACTTACAGTACATACATATATCATATATACACACACATATATTACATACATATATACACACACACACACTATACATACAGAAATCCCTACACACACAATACACATACTGTGCACATTGCATACTTGATATACATATAGATATACACTATATATAACATATGCACTCACACTCAAAGAAAAGAAACAGTCACTTACTCTCCATCAATAAGCTCCTTACATGTCAGGATGTGACAGCTCCTCCCTCACAGCCAGCTCGTGCTCCCCTGCCTCTTCCTCCCTGCACCGACAGCAGAGCTCAGCAGGAAGGAGATGATGAAGTCCCTGTGTGGGGGCAGGGAGAGTTGGCTGCCGTCCTTACACAGGGGGAGAGAGCAGGCTCCGGCTGTAGCTTGGTGGGAAGAAAATTCTCACTGCAGTGCTGTTTGTTATTAGCAGCAAGAGGCCCCCTCTGAGTGACTCCTCAGTCCCCCTCCTGTGCTGCAGCTTCTTCTCCTCTGTCCCCCTTCTCTACAGCGCGTCCAGGAAATGACGTCAGCTGCCATAGAGAAGTTTGTAGTAGACAGACATGCCTGTGCGGCACCTCCACAACACCTGGGTACTACTAAAGGAGCAGAGCGGCCCTTTGTTCTGGGGGGAGGGGGGCCGAGGAATATGCCGGCCCATCCTAATCTGGCAGAGGCTGAGTGAACAGCGCAGCGACCAGCAGCGCTGTTCTCTCAACCACTGCAGGGGCTGATGGAAGTGTGCACGGGGACCAGCGGCCCCTCTGATTGGTAATCCTGGCGGCCCAGCGGGCATTCGCCCGCTCCGCCAGATTACCAATCCGGGCCTGGTCGGTATCTGCCAAAGGAGTAGTGATCTGCAGTCAGATATAGTTACATCTTCTAGCCTAGCTGTGCTCTAGGGGTAAATCACTTTTCTAGAATGCAACAACAGTTGTTGTTTCTTTTCCCCTAGCTTCAATTCCCCCCCCCCCCCCCCCCCCCCATTATTGTATCATTTTTTAAAGTGAAAAGAATTCCCATTCCAAATTAGTTTTAAATTTAACATTTTTATACAATCCTGAGGAAAAAAAATAATAACTATATTTCATTTCCTTTAGGGGAATTGAACCCAGGAAAAAAAAAAAAGTATCGTTGGCCTCAAAGAAAAGTGATTTACCCCTAGACCATGAGTCCAACACAGTTAAGTTTGGAGATTGAGCTATATCTGATTGCAGATCAGTGCTCTGTAGGCAGTTTCTGTCAGGAATAAACACTCAGAGATACTGACTGACAGCGTTTGCGAGCAGGAGGCCGGGCAGCAGAGATTATTTATGATTGAGAGGGAAGAGAAAGCAGTGGTGAGGCGTGCCAGGGTGCAGCACAAACGCTGAGCCAGAACTCCTCTTTGACTCTTCCTTACAGTACTGTCCAGAGCTGAGAGGTTTTCTATGGGGATTTGCTACTGCTTTGGGCAGTTCCTGACATGGACAGAGGTGGCAGCAGAGAGCACTGAGTCAGACAGGAAAGAATACATCACTTCCTGCAGCTGATAGGTACTGGAAGACTTGAGATTTTTTAAAATAATTTATAAGTCTATATAACTTTCTGACTCCAGGTGATTTGGTGGACAAAATCACCAAAGTTCCCCTTTAAGTTTTCACATCTGAGTGATATTAACTTAAATGCGAAAGAGAAAGAGAAAATCCACAGCTTTGGTCCATTTTCACCAATGTAAATGATTTTTAATAAACCTCTGTTTCCTTCCTTCCTTTTTTTTGTATTTGAAAAATATCATCATTTTTTTCACCCAACCCAAAAGTAACAGCCAATAAGAAGAAAAAGTAGAAGAGGAAGAATAAGAAGAAGGAAAAAAGAAGTAGAAGACCAAACAAAAAGGAGGCTGTTTTTGCTTGTCTTGGCATCGTATCGCGGCTATACATGTTATACTTTTAAAGAAATGAATTGAATACAATTCTAATTCCATGCATGGGAAGGCCCGGAGCCCTCCTGGCATTGTGTTGTCCTACCGCTTGTGACTCCCGCAATAATTCCAACCATATCCATCATTTTCCCAGCATTAAAGCAGCAGCTCAGCGAGATAATCCGGAGACCGCCGCTATGTTTACTGACTCAAAAAATGCAGTAAATTCTAATTAAATCCACTCTGGATCTTCAGACAAATAAGCACCGACGCTAAAACCACTTTTATATAGTCAAAAACGATGACATCTCAGGGTACGGCAGTAATCCTATTCTATAATGTCACGGTAATCTCTGGTATAACTAGCTGATGCATTATTCACATTTTTAATGCATTAATCTTGACAAACATTATTTGAATACACACAATTGTAATACGATTTTTTTTGCCTGGAAAAAATAATATGGTGTATGCTCTGGAGGTCAAAGAAAAGAGCTAATATGTCATATTCATCATATGGTAATTTTTTTTTTTTTGTATAATGCTTACATATTTTCGCTCAAGCTACATTGAGGTTGATAACCATTCCGTGCTTTTTCAATGTCAAAAACATTTAACATTTTTTTATTTCACATGAAAGGACTCCTGGGTCGGACATTTTTTTCAAAATAGCCAGGGAGGAGGAGGCTAAACATAACAACAATCACCTACCTCCCAGCTCAAGCACAGGGGTTTGGTGTCCCCCATTCCAGTTCCCGGGCCCCTGGGTGCTTCCTGGTCTGAGCGGGGACCCAAGTCATGATGCATCAACCCCGTTCAGCCAGTCGGTGGCTGAGGCGGGATTGGCTGACAGGGCTGACATGACACGGGTCCCTGCTCAGACCAGGATGCACCTGAGAGACCGGAATAGGAGCTGGGGAGGTAAGTACATGTTGTTATGTTCAGCCATCTCCTCTGTGACTCTTAAAAAAAAAAATGTCCGACCCTGGACTTCCCATTTAATGTCACTAAACCCAGTAAGAACATAAAACCCCACATAGATCGTGTTGGGGGATGGAGGTCTTGAACCCAGATCTACAGGGTTGACGTACAAACCACTGAGCCATAATGTTGCCCATTGTTGTTTTTATAGACAAGTACCTATAGGCATGTTTTAACATATAGGCCATCATCGATATACAGGTTATTCTCATTGAATATAGAAGAAACAAATCTTATTTTTCTGACTCCCAGTTATATCCAGCATCCAAAGGACCCCCTACTCTACTCTAGCAAGATGCCATCCCCAATATCTTTTTCCAAAGTGTAGTTTGCAGTCAATCAATTTAGGCTGTAATGGCCCAAAAATGGCTGGACTGACCCTCCAGACTGATACTCTTGTTGCTTTACTCTTTATTAGAGATGAGCATTTCGATCATGCTCGAGTAAGATCATTCGGCATCTGAATACTGGTAGCTGAAGAAATTGGATGCAGCCCTAGGGAGCCTGGAAAAACATGCATAATACAGCCTATGGCCTATGGCTGTATCCATGTTTTCAGACTTGAGCATGCTTGAGTTGCGCTCATCTCTACTCTTTATCAATAAAGTCAACAAAAGAGAATGGAGCTGTGGTGGGTGGGGCCAGTACTGAGGTGGGTGGGGCCAGTGCAGCTAACACATGTAATGTACTGAACTGGTTTACTATAGATATGGTCCAAGATAAATTAAACAAACTCAATGTAACCAAAGCTCCAGGGCCTGATGGATTGCACCCCAGAGTTCTTAGGGAACTCAGTTCTGTAATTTTTCTACCCTTGTATGAAATATTCCGTGATTCTTTGCTTACTGGTATTGTGCCGAGGGACTGGCGTAAGGCAAATGTAATGCCGATCTTCAAAAAGGGCTCTCGAACTTCCCCAGGTAACTATAGACCCGTAAGCTTAACGTCCATTGTGGGGAAACTATTTGAGGGGCTTATAAGGGACTACATCCAGGAATATGTAGTGGCTAATAGTATTATAAGTGATAACCACCATGGTTTTACTAAGGACAGAAGCTGTCAAACCAACCTAATATGTTTCTATGAAGAGGTAAGTAGAAGCCTGGATGGCGGCGCGGCTGTGGATATAGTGTACCTGGATTTTGCAAAAGCGTTTGACACAGTTTCTCATGGACGTCTGATGGGTAAGTTAAAGTCTATCGGTTTGGAAAATTTAATGTGTAACTAACTGGATTGAAAACTGGCTTAATAATCGTACCCAGAGAGTGGTGGTCAATGATTCCTACTCCGAATGGTCCCCGGTAATAAGTGGTGTACCCCAAGGGTCAGTACTGGGCCCTCTTCTGTTTAACTTGTTTATTAATGATATTGAGAATGGAATTAACAGCAATGTTTCTATCTTTGCAGATGACACCAAGCTTTGTAGTACAGTACAGTCTATGGAGGATGTGCAGATATTACAGGATGACTTAGACACACTGAGTGTTTGGGCGTCCACTTGGCAAATGAGGTTCAATGTGGATAAATGTAAAGTTATGCACCTGGGTACTAATAACCCACATGCATCATATGTCCTGGGGGGAGTTACTCTGGGAGAGTCGCTGAGGGAGAAGGATCTGGGTGTACTTGTAGATAATAGACTACAGAACAGCACACAATGTCAGGCAGCTGCTTCTAAGGCCAGCAGGATATTGTCATGCATTAAAACAGGCATGGACTCACGGGACAGGGATATAATATTACCGCTTTATAAAGCTTTGGTGCGGCCCCATCTGGAGTATGCCGTCCAGTTTTGGAACCCGATTCATAAAAAGGATGTTCTAGAGCTGGAGAGGGTACAAAGACGGGCAACTAAACTAATAAGGGGAATGGAGCATCTTAGTTATGAGGAGAGATTAAAAGAATTACATTTGTTTAGTCTGGAGAAGAGATGTTTAAGGGGAGATATGATTAACTTATTTAAATATATAAATGGCCCCTACAAGAGATATGGGGAAAAGATGTTCCAGGTAAAACCCCCTCAAAGAACAAGGGGGCACTGCCTCCGCCTGGAGAAAAAAGGTTCAATCTCCGGAGGCGACAAGCCTTCTTTACAATGAGAACTGTGAATCTGTGGAACAGTCTACCACAGGATCTGGTCACAGCAAAAACAGTAGAGGGCTTCAAAACCAGCCTAGACAAGTTCTTAGAGCAAAATAATATAAATGCATATGTATAGAACCTATCACCCCTCCCCCTTCCCTGTATCCATCCCCTCCTTGGTTGAACTTGATGGACATGTGTCTTTTTCCAACCGTATTAACTATGTAACTATGTAACTTTTTCTGTTTATTTAGCTATAGTGTTCAAACCTACTTAGGGTCCCATTACACAGAGCGATAATCTGCTGAATCAGGGCGATTTGTCAGATTATCACATTGTGTAATGAAGACAATGATCAGCTCATGACACCAATCATCGGCTGATCTTGTCCTTTGGTCCTGACCTAAAACCATTGGACTGCGTCTAATATAACTGATGACTGTGTAAAGAAAATAATAAAGTATATACGTATCTCTCCTACACTCCCTGGTGTCTTCGTCACTTATCCCCACCGCTGCCGAAGCAACTTCAGATCCGGTCTCTAAAGTGGCAGGCTGCTCAGCCAATCACTGGGCGGGAGTGGACAACCACGCAAAGTGATTGGCTGAGCAGCCTGTAACTTCAGAGACCAGCTTTGAGGTTGCAGTGGCGACCATGAGGAGAGAAAAGAAGCCAGGAAGACACCAGTAAGTGTGTAGAGATATGTACAGTATATACTTTTTTTATTTTACACTAAGGAAATCATGTGGATAACTTGCCGTGGATTCCGTCTCTCTCTTGACTCTTGGCACATCCCATAGACTCCATTCAATGCTTGGGCAGATTCAGCCGTACGGCCAAAGAATTGACACGCCACTTCTTTGGGCGGACGATGGAAGCCGCCTGACCATAGATTGGACCCTATGGGACTGGTGGAGTTTCAAAAGGGAGTACGTGTGTGTGTGTGTGAGACGGAATCCACGGCAAGTTATCTGCGTGCTTTCCTTAAATTTTTTAATTATTCCCCAAAATTAGTAAAATTTTCTTCGGATGGCCCGATGGTGTCAGAACCTGCATCCTCAGCAGGAACAGATGACTGTACAGTCCTTTCCGTCTCCGTATATTGCTGAGGTAAGCATTGGCTGACCACCTTAGACTATATTTTTCTGACCTTTTCGGAGACAAAATAGATGTTACATAATAACTCAGAGAAATATAACATAATTTTCATTTAGATGACATCCATGGAATAAAGTGAGGAAGAATGGAGATTGTAATTGAAAATGAGCAAAATGGAAGATAAATCCTCCGTTACAAGACAAGATAAATGTGAGCCAGAGATGGGTTAGCGACATCCAGATGACGTGATGCGGCTCTTCCAATGTATGATACCTTATGTCTTTAATTTCCTCTACTGATAGAGAGATGAGACGGCTTCATTCTCTCAGAAATGACTTTCGAGATAACCTAATCCAGCCATATCCTGATTCTGACTTTGGCTGCCTCATAATTTCCAGCATTATGGATGATTAATATCACAAAGCTCATTGGAAAAAAAAATGTCATTGTAAGAGACGCTCTTTGTTCTCTCTCATAAAACTTGGCCGGTGGATTTATTTTAAATAACAGGACACTTAACCCTAATATCCTGGGAGTAGAAATATTAGATATTTATTTAAGTGGACAAAATCATTTATTTCATTGTGACATTCGTTATATTTCCAATTGGGTTTCTTAAATCAGCCCTTTAAATGTACACTTTAACTTCCTGACCATCCCTAAGTTAGGGCTTGTTCACACCATGATTTGTCCCTCCACGACAAAGATATGTTGTTGTATCTTTGCTTGGACCGTCATGAGTCCTATTTACTATAATGCAAAAAAAACTGCGGAGACACCATTACATGTTTCTCAACATCAGTGAACTAGCCAGACCTTCTACCAAGAAAAAACAACCAAGCCAAGTTTGGTCTCCAGTCAAGGAAACCACCTTCCAATAAGCCACAGTCAAGTATAATGTGACTTCAGAAACACCCAAGCAAGGTATTCATCCACAGACAGCTGTTTCAGGATATTTGCTCTTCATCAGTGTGGAGGAGAATTTCTGATAAAGCCTAGTTAGTGCATTCAAAGGATTGATGGTTGACCTCAGGGAGATTAACCAAAACACTGCAGAGACACAATCATGTGTTTTTCAACATCGTTGAATCTAGGAACATTGCCACATCGAAACATTGTCTACCCAGAGGGGCATCTTTCTACACACAGAGAAACATGTGATGGCGTTTCCGCAGAGTTTGGGTTGATCTCCCCAAGGTCAACCATCATTCCGTTGAATGCACTTACTAGGCTTTGATCCCACTAGTAATTTTTGTGTTTGTTGTCCCAGGGGGCAATGTTTACTTACGTTGATCAACAAGTGGTTTCTCTGCTGTCAAGCGTCACTCCTTCCATTCACTGTATAGCAAGGAACAAAGAGGAGGTTAGTTGACTATGAAAAGGCGTAGACATTAACCCACTGAGTACAGGAGTAGAGGTAATGGCACTCCTTTGGGTACAGTATGGAACAAATGAGATATCAGACCCCAATGTACAGAAGGCAGAAAGAAGAGGTCACTCCCATGAGTACAGGCAGCAAGGAGGAAAGAAGAAGTCACACCTCTGAGTCCAACAAGTAGCAAAGGAGAGGTCACACCCCTGACGATAGCAAGGGGCAAAGGAGAGGTCACACCCCTGACGATAGCAAGGGGCAAAGGAGAGGTCACACCCCTGACGATAGCAAGGGGCAAAGGAGAGGTCACACCTCTGACAATAGCAAGGGGCAAAGGAGAGGTCACACCCCTGAGGGGATCAAGGGTCAAAGGAGAGGTCACTCCCATGAGTACAGGCAGCAAGGAATGAAGGAGAAGTCACACCCCTGAGGATAGCAAAGGTCAAAGGAAAGGTCACTTCTATGAGTACAGGCAGCAAGGAGGAAAGGAGAAGTCACACTTCTGAGTACAGCAAGTGGCAAAGGAGAGGTCATTACCCTGAGTACAACAAGGGGCAAAAGAAGAGGTCACTACCCTATGTACAGCAGAAAAGATGTCACACCCCTGACTGTAACAATCATTAAAGGAGATGTCACTCACCTGAACATAGCAAAGGATACTGGGGCTACCAATATCTTTGGAGGAGAGAAGGGATTTGCTGACAATCCGGCCAGTTGCTAAGATTCCAATGGAGCCCAAACTCATCGTTATATTCCATTCTTGGGAATATATATTGATTCATTAGTGAGACTAATAAAGTGTCGTTGTCATAAGAGTGTCACTTTAGATATATACATCTATAAGATGCCTAAGGGTGGTTAGCATACAGCCCCACAAGCCACAATTTCAGTCTTATTAAAAGGACATGTAGATGATATTTCTGGAGAACGTCTTGTCAGTCAGTGTCTCTGCTCCAGTCCTTGGTGCCAAGCCATTCTAGTGGTGCAAATTAGAGGGAGTATGGCAGACTGACAAGATTGTGGATCCCTACTACTTATGCAGAGAAGTCTATCTCTACAGTGCATCTGCCTGGCCAAAGGACCCTCGCGGTAGGGGGCAGGGATGTTTCTATTAGCACTTCGAATTTTGCAAGATCAGAAGCGCGGTTTTGAGCCAAACAAATGAATTGTGAGAGTTCTGTACTTCAAATTAAAACCAAAATTCTAGCACAATGTTAAGTTACAGGCTATATTATTTTGGCTTCATAGGTTGACTGTTCCTTTCCAAGGAGACCTCCTCCTTGTACGTCTAATGACTTTTCTAAATTCATTTTATATTCTGGAAAATCTGCTAATTCAGCATAAGAGTAAATGACAGATTTATTTTCAGTCTGCTCTGCAGACTACTGGGGATGAGGAGGAGGGAGGAGGATCAGGTAGGGATGAGGAGGAGGGAGAAGGATCATGTGGAGACAAGGAGGAGGGAGGAGGATCAGGTGGGGATTAGAAGGAGGGAGGAGGATCATGTGGGGATGAGGAGAAGGGAGGAGGATTAGGTGGGGATGAGGAGGAGGGAGGAGGATCATGTGGGGAAGAGGAGGAAAGAGGAGGATCAGGTAGGGATGAGGAGAAGGATCATGTGGGGACAAGGAGGAGGGAGGAGGATCAGGTGGGGGCGAGGAGAAGGGATGAGGATCAGGTGGGGGCGAGGAGGAGGATCAGGTGGGGGCGAGGAGGAGGTATGAGGATCAGGTAGGGATGAGGAGGAGGGAGGAGGATCAGGTGGAGATGAGGAGGAGGGAGGAGGATCAGGTGGGGATGAGGAGGAGGATCAGGTGGGGGCGAGGAGGAGGGAGAAGGATCAGGTAGGGATGAGGAGGAGGGAGGAGATCAGGTGGAGATGAGGAGGAGGGAGGAGGATCAGGTAGGGATGAGGAGGAGGGAAGAGGATCAGGTGGGGATGAGGAGGAGGGAGGAGGATCAGGTGGGGATTAGAAGGAGGGAGGAGGATCATGTGGGGATGAGGAGAAGGGAGGAGGATCAGGTGGGGATGAGGAGGAGGGAGGAGGATCATGTGGGGACGAGGAGGAAAGAGGAGGATCAGGTAGGGATGAGGAGGAGGGAGAAAGATCCTGTGGGGACAAGGAGGAGGGAGGAGGATCAGGTGGGGGCGAGGAGGAGGGATGAGGATCAGGTGGGGGCGAGGAGGAGGGAGGAGGATCAGGTAGGGATGAGGAGGAGGATCAGGTGGGGGCGAGGAGGAGGTATGAGGATCAGGTAGGGATGAGGAGGAGGGAGGAGGATCAGGTGGAGATGAGGAGGAGGATCAGGTGGGGCGAGGAGGAGGGAGGAGGATCAGGTAGGGATGAGGAGGAGGGAGGAGGATCAGGTGGGGATGAGGAGGAGGGAGGAGGATCAGGTGGGGATTAGTAGGAGGGAGGAGGATCATGTGGGGATGAGGAGGAGGGAGGAGGATCAGGTAGGGATGAGGAGGAGGATCAGGTGGGGGCGAGGAGGAGGTATGAGGATCAGGTAGGGATGAGGAGGAGGGAGGAGGATCAGGTGGAGATGAGGAGGAGGATCAGGTGGGGCGAGGAGGAGGGAGGAGGATCAGGTAGGGATGAGGAGGAGGGAGGAGGATCAGGTGGGGATGAGGAGGAGGGAGGAGGATCAGGTGGGGATTAGTAGGAGGGAGGAGGATCATGTGGGGATGAGGAGAAGGGAGGAGGATCAGGTGGGGATGAGGAGGAGGAAATTATAATAGTAGTAACAGCTTTCACAATACTACTTATTATAATGACAATAATAATAATAATAATAATAATAATAATAATACCATAAATAGTAATGATGACAATTATAAAATAGCATAGTTAAGATAGTGGCAACATAAAACAAAACAAATAAAAAATAAATAAAAATAAACCTCACAAATTGACACCTCTACATTCCTTCTCGGGAGGAGAAATACAACCTTCCTACGTCTTTAACGTTTGGCTGTGACCACAAATCCCGACTATTTCTCGTACCGCAGGCAATTTCGGACCCTATGGGTTAAAAACAAAATCCAGGGGAAATGATGTAGGAAGCAGTTATTAGAAATGGGCCTCCTGGCCAGATGAGATAGTGAGGTGAGAGGCTGTTAAATACTATCCCTCGCAGGCAGATAGTCCAGATTTATATAGCCTAGCCATAATGTTTTCTTCCTTTTCCCCCTAGAAGTAATTGTTACTCTTCTGTCATTACTTATAGCTCATGAGAACACAAAAATCTCCTTGAAACACATTTCTTTTCACGCCAGCAGAGCCGGCACAATGAAGCCTCCAGCCTCCTATGTGTTTTAGCTGCTGGCTGGATGTTTGAAGTGTGCATCAAGTAACTTTCCCGTCTTCTCACCGAGCTCAATTACCAGCTGTAATTTCTTAGCGGAAATAACAATAAGAACATTCGACGTGGAGAGGAAGGATCCCGCTTGTATTTATTTGGGAAATTTACTGACTTTAAATAGACACAAATATTCATCGTCTTTGTCTTGAGCTGCTGAGGGGAAAATTAGCTGAAAAGTGAAATTCCCTTTTGTTCTGTGGCCTAGCAAGATCTCCGTACTTTTCTGGAGAGATGGATGTGTTATCAGTTCTCGAATAAGGGTTCTGGCTTACAGATTTTTTCGTAAGAAGTTGAAATCCTTAAAGGGGTACTCCAGAGGAAAAAATAAATCAACTGATGTCAGAAGGTTATACAGATTTGTACTTTACTTCTATTTAAGAAAAACTTTTATTTCAATAGAAATCAATAGTACAAGCGATTTTAAGAAACTTTGTAATCGGGTTTTTTAGGCAAATATGCCATTATCTGCATTCAAAAAGGCTTTCCCCAGGTCCCCCCCCCCCCTCTCCCTCCTCTTTCTTATTCACTGCTCATTATCAGGAAATCTCAACTCTTTTACATCAGTCGGGCCCTGTGCAACCTATGGAGAGGGGAGGGGGGAGGAGGGAGATTAGTCGCCAGCAGAGAGCAGAGAACAAAGGATTACACGTGGGAGCTGTGTGAAAGCCGGTATTCAGAGGTCAGAGGTCAGTGCTGACTGTCAGAAGAGATATCCGGTGATGTAGCTGTAAATAACTCTTTGTTGTCCTGTTTTGGGGCCTCATCTCCCTCCACCCCTCCCCTCTTCATAGAAAACCATGAAGACAGGGGGGAGAGCTTCAAACTGCTTTTTCATGATAAAAATGCATTTTTCAGCTAATAAACCCAATTACAAAGTTTCTCACCTGTACTATTAATTTCTGCAAAAAAATGTAAACGAGAGTGACACTTTAAGTTGGTACTTATCAGCTGCTGTATGTCCTGCAGGTGTATTTTTTCCAGTGCTCTCTGCTGCCACCTCTGTCCATGTCAGGAACTGCCCAGAGCAGTAGTAAATCCCCATAGAAAACATCTCCTGCTCTATACAGTTCCTGACATGGACAGAGGTGGCAGAAGAGAGCACTGGAAAGAATACACCACTTCCTGCAGGACATACAGCAGCTGATAAGTACTGGAAGACTTTTTTTGTTTTATAAAAGTAATTTACAAATCTAATCTAATAATTTTCTGACACTAGTTGATTTAAAAAGAGAGGAAAAAATCCCAGTGTACCCCTTTAAGTAAACTAAAGGGAATGATCAGTAGGAGGTCTGACTGGATTGATCACTAAAGCGGGGGGGGGGGGGGGTAGTTCCATATCCCAGAGTTATATGTGGTAGATGAAGAAATACACCTTTGTTGATATATTAATATTAATATTTATAATAAGAAAGAAACTACTAAAAGGGCAGACTAGATGGACCCGGTGGTCTTTTTTCTGCCGACAATCTTCTATGTTTCTATGTTTATTATACCTGTGAAACTGTTCTTATCTGACACAGATATCATGACTTTTGGGCAAGGAAAAATACACATTCTGCAATACATTGTCTCTTAATTAGTTAATACTTAGAGTGAAGCTGTCATTTCAAGCAACTTTACAAAAATCAATACCGCAGGCAAATATAAGGAACTCTATAATATATCTTATTAGACAAAAAAAGCTTCTTTCTGTACTCACACTTCCCATACAAGTCTATGGAGGGGGGAGGAGCTGAGGAAGATGAGTGAGCAGGAAGTGTTAAGAAGCAGACAGGGAGGATATATGGCTAAAATTACAGGTCAGACTTCTCAGTCCTGGTCTGGGATCTTCTGAAGGTTTGCTATGGTGAGGTAGGATTATATACAGCATTGCTTCTCAATTCCAGTCCTCAGGCCTCACCAACAGGTCATGTTTTTAGGATTTACTCAGGTATTAGCACAGGTGATCTTTGTATGGGAAATCCTCAAAAAATGACCTGTTAGGGAGGCCTGAGGACTGGAATTGAGAAGCACTGGTATATAGTATATAGAATATCTAGGGGCAGCACTGAGGCTAGTCTGCATCCACACCGCAGCTGAGCATAGAGAAAGTAGACAGATGGGGGAGATTTATCAAACATGGTGTAAAGTGAGACTGGCCCAGTTGCCCCTAGCAACCAATCAGATTCCACCTTTAATCCCTCACAGACTCTTTGCAAAATGAAAGACGGGTAATAAAGAACTTATATTTACCGCGTCCTGCTCCAGGGGCACCTATCAGCCAGGGCCGTCTTACCCATTGGGCATGGTAGGCGGCTGCCCGGGGGCCCTTGTGTCCTAGGGGGCCCCTGCCCTCTGTGACATACCTGTATTTTTTGCTTTATAAGACGCACTTATAAAACTAAGTGCGTCCTATAAAGCGAAGACGGCTCCCAAGCAGTGCTGAGCACCGCAAGGAAGCCGTCCCGCCCGCCCCCTCTACTGCCGCTCACTATGCATATGCATAGTGGTCCCGTTACTCACCCGTCCGCCGGCCCCAGCAGCTCCTCTCCCAGCAGCGCACACTCCCGTCATCCTCCGGGAACAGGCAGTGGGGTACAGAGATGCTGCCTGTGACCCGGATGTATTGTGCAGCCTCTATCATTCATGATAGAGGCTGCAGGACACTTCCGGCACAGGCAGTCTCTCTGTATCCCGCTGCCTGTGCCCAGAGGATGACGGGAGTGCGCGCTGCCGGGAGACATCAGCTGCTGCGGTGGATGGGTGAGTAACTGGTTTGTTGTTTTCGGGGGCACTGGCTACTATGGGGGCACTGGCTACTATGGGGGGCACTAACTATTATGGGGGCACTGGCTACTATGGGGGCACTGTCTACTATGGGGGGCACTGGCTACTATGGGGGCACTGACTACTATGGGGGGGGCACTGGCTACTATGGGGGCACTGTCTACTATGGGGGCACTGTTTACTAGGGGGGCACTGTCTACTATGGGGCACTAGCTACTATAGGGGGCACTAGCTATTATGGGGCACTGACTACTATGGGGGGGAACTGGCTACTATGGGGGGCACTGGCTACTATGGGGGCACTGGCTACTATGGGGGCCACTGGCTACTATAGGGGCCACTGGCAACTATGGGGGGCACTGCCTACTATGGGAGCACTGCCTACTATGGGGGGCACTGGCTACTATGGGGCACTGGCTACTATGGGGGCACTGGCTACTATGGGGGGCACTGTCTACTATGGGGGCACTGCCTACTATGGGGGGCACTTGCTACTATGGGGGGATTGGCTATTATGGGGGCACTGCCTACTATGGGGGGCACTGGCTACTATGGGGGGCACTGGCTACTATGGGGGCACTGCCTACTATGGGGGGCACTGGCTACTATGGGGGCACTGACTACTAGGGGGGGGCACTGGCTACTATGGGGGCACTGTCTACTATGGGGGCACTGTTTACTAGGGGGGCACTGTCTACTATGGGGCACTAGCTACTATGGGGGGCACTAGCTATTATGGGGGCACTGACTACTATGGGGGGGCACTGGCTACTATGGAGGGCACTGGCTACTATGGGGGCACTGGCTCCTATGGGGGCCACTGGCTACTATAGGGGCCACTGGCAACTATGGGGGGCACTGCCTACTATGGGGGCACTGTTTACTAGGGGGGCACTGTCTACTATGGGGCACTAGCTACTATGGGGGGCACTAGCTATTATGGGGGCACTGACTACTATGGGGGGGCACTGGCTACTATGGAGGGCACTGGCTACTATGGGGGCACTGGCTCCTATGGGGGCCACTGGCTACTATAGGGGCCACTGGCAACTATGGGGGGCACTGCCTACTATGGGGGCACTGCCTACTATGGGGGGCACTGGCTACTATGGGGCACTGGCTACTATGGGGGCACTGGCTACTATGGGGGGCACTGTCTACTATGGGGCACTAGCTACTATGGGGGGCACTAGCTATTATGGGGGCACTGACTACTATGGGGGGGAACTGGCTACTATGGGGAGCACTGGCTACTATGGGGGCACTGGCTACTATGGGGGCCACTGGCTACTATAGGGGCCACTGGCAACTATGGGGGGCACTGCCTACTATGGGGGCACTGCCTACTATGGGGGGCACTGGCTACTATGGGGCACTGGCTACTATGGGGGCACTGGCTACTATGGGGGGCACTGTCTACTATGGGGGCACTGCCTACTATGGGGGGCACTGGCTACTATGGGGGGATTGGCTATTATGGGGGCACTGCCTACTATGGGGGGCACTGGCTACTATGGGGGGCACTGGCTACTATGGGGGCACTGCCTACTATGGGGGGCACTGGCTACTATAGGGGCACTGACTACTATGGGGGGGGGCACTGGCTACTATGGGGGCACTGTCTACTATGGGGGCACTGGCTACTATGGGGGCCACTGGCTACTATAGAGGCCACTGGCAACTATGGGGGGCACTGGCTACTATGGGGTCACTGCCTACTATGGGGGGCACTGTCTACTATGGGGGCACTGCCTACTATGGGGGGCACTGGCTACTATGGGGGGATTGGCTATTATGGGGCACTGCCTACTATGGGGGGCACTAGCTACTATGGGGGGCACTGGCTACTATGGGGGCACTGCCTACTATGGGGGGCACTGGCTACTATGGGGGCACTGGCTACTATGAGGGGCACAGTCTACTATGGGGGGCACTGGCTACTATGGGGGCACTGTCTACTATGGGGGCACTGTCTACTATGAGGGCACTGGCTACTATGGGGGCACTGGCTACAATGGGGGATTGGCTACTATGGGGGCACTATATGGGGGGATTGGCTACTATGGGGGCACTATATGGGGTGATTGGCTACTATGGGGGGCTCTATATGGGGGAATTGGCTACTATATGCAAAGATGTGGGGGATTTGATGGCGGCGGTTGGGGGGGGGGGCAATTTGCACCTCTGCCCAGGGGCCCATAATGCTGTTAAGACGGCCCTGCTATCAGCACTCTCCAGCTATCCCCTCCTTCATGTCACGACCTGGTTGATGGAATCTCGGCCAGTCAGCGACTGGGGTGGGGCACTGCTGCAGTCACTGATTGGCTGATGGGGCATCCATCGGCCGAGTTAAAGCCCTATTTCACGGGTCGTTTAGAGGAGCAAAACGAGCAAAACGAGCGCTCTCAGCGCTTGTTTGCTCCTCGTTCCCCGCTCGCTGCCGCCACTATTCAACGAGGCAGCAGCGAGCGGGTGAGTGCGGGAGGGGAGGTGGGGACCTACGGGGGGGGCTGCCCGGGTGATCGCTGATCGTCCGGGCAGCCCATAGGATACAGCAGCGTCTGCTGCCAATGCTCCTATTCAACGGAGCGACGGCAGCAGATCGCTGCTGTATCATGGGTTTATATATTTATATGTTAACAACAACAACAACAACAATAATAATAATAATAATAATAATAATAATAATAGAAAAAGAAGGATAAATAGGAGAGAGAAAGAGAGAGAGAGAGAGAGAAAGAGAGAGAGAGAAAGCAGATGAGAAGCTGTTTCACAAAATGGTTTGATGCCTGGCGTTGTGCCCTACTATGACCACAGGTGCTGATATATATAGACATAAAAAAGGATCATCGCAGCACTCCAAAAATAGCATAAAAAATAGTGGTTTATTTAGCTCGAAACCGTAAAGTTCCAATCCTGCTAGTGAGTTCGAAATGTTGCGGTTTTGGGCTAAATAAACCACATTTTTTCACACTATTTTTTAGAGTGCTACAGTGATCCTTATCATATATAACTAGTACATATATATATATATATATATATATATATATATATAATAATGTAATAATAAAAAGAAAATAAATATATAAATGAATATATACACAGTAATAACAACAAGAACAATAACTAAAAATAGTAAAAAAAAAAGATAATTAAAAAATAATTATAACTACCATAAATACAATAAAAATAAGAAGAATGGCAAACATATACTTCAGTATTCTCAGCAGCGTTGTGTAACTTTCCCACATTGCCGTTCCAGACTTCTGACGACTGCAAGGAGTTTGACTGATTTGCCTTCCCCCCTTCCAGATCTTGTGTAGTTTAAACGAAGCAAAAAAAAAAAAAAAAATCTCAATTTTATCTCTCAGCAGACATAAAGATGTAAGAGGCGAGCGAGTGATATGAAAAGGTTAATACCCAAAGCAGACGCCTGTGGATTGCAAATGTCACCTCTGTCACCTGATGGCGCACCTCCCCGCCGCTCGCCCTCTCATTTTTTCTCATCGCTCTCTTGTCATGCTAGTTTGCTCCTGTTTTGAAGCGTTCTGCCAGATTTGAGTAAATAAGATCTGATTAATCAGACTTGCCACACCTCATTTTGCTGAGACGCCGCGGTGAAATCTTGCCCGACTTTGCGCTAATGGATGATAGTGTTGATAACAGACGACATTTTAATCACGGGGCCCTGATGATAGATGACTTGCCCATTTAATTGAATTGTTATTTGACAGCATATTGTCTTTGGGGTGTGCGTGGTTTGGATTCCAAAAGAGGAAGACGCTGGAGGGCACTTATGTATCATCCTTTTACTTGTTTCTTAACCTGTCATTGGGTTAGTGTGGGAAAAAGACAACTTTGTAGTATTAAAACCCAGTGGTGGCTTCTCTTTGGGGTTCGAGTCAATGGTTATACTGGCTGATTCGGTTCCCATTGGAAATATAAAGTTATTCCTGGGAGCTCAGTCGCTTTAATGGCTCGGTAGGTAACTAGGTTTGGTTATAGAAGGGATTTTATGATTGCCCAACTACCGGGGGACCATCTGTAGTACAATTGAAAATTTTGTTATTTTTCAACCCATTATTCTATATTTTATAAGAGTTTTTAAAGTTTGTCATAAAGCTCAAGTTGAAACTACATGATCGTTGATCGTACATCGGGAAATGTCAGGTTCGATCAAACTCGAACCTTCTCGGAGCTTCAGCATTTGATTCCTGATGCCTTCTCGTTCCGAGAACGAGCCCGAGTCCTGCCTGGAATACAGGGAATACCTAGTCTGTATCCCTGTATTTAGGGCAGGACTCGGGCTGTCTCCACCTTCCCCCATGGAACCGGAAGGCATCGGGAATCAAATGCTGAAGGTTCGAGTTCGATCGAACCTGACATTTCCCGATGTTCAATCATCTTTAGTCCCGACCAGTCATTGGCTGAGCGGCCATGGCCTGTCAGTGCAAAAACGGAACAGAAGGCTGCTGAGGACAGCCGGGAACGTGGTACGATGAGTTAATACTTTATTATTTTATACTACAATCATTAGCCATCGCTATTACATGTAATGATGCACGCCTGACGCCCAATGATTTTAGGTCTAGACCTAAAGAAACGATCAGCCGATGACCATTTCATTGGCTGATCGTTCTCTCTATTACAAGGAGCAATAATCGGCAGTATGGGCCTGATTTGGCAGAATATTGCTCTGTGTAATAGGGCTCTTAGATTAGGAAAAATTTTGACACGTCAGACGTTTTGGCTGGTACGGAGTGTTCTGACCCGCACCGGTCTCCAAAACCCTTGAGCTCACTGACTTACCCATCTTCTTGCTCCTCAGACTTATAATGGAGCTTATAGTGATCATGGAGATCATAGTGTTCCAGGGAGGGAAACGCTCAGCCACGCTCTTCTAGCAACTTGTTTTAGAGCTAAGTTCAGATCCCGACAGACAAAAACTTTTGATTACTTGTGCGTGCAACATGCCAGAGTTCACAGGCTTCTCTTCGTAGTAAGAAATCAAGACCGAGAAAACTCTTTCTTAGAAAGTAGAGGGGTTAACAATCATTAGGGCCCTATTACACAGGCTGACTACGGCCCAATCATTTTAGTAAATGAGTGACCTGATAAATCGGAGCTCGCTTACTGGACCTATTGCATGGCCCGATTTTCAGGCAACAAGGGCTGCATGGACACCATTAGTGATGTCCATGAAGCCCTTGCCCATACACCTGATACCTTACCTCCCCCCACTCCCAGTGTTCTCTCCTGTGCTCTTCAGCTTCCCGGTCCCAGGTAAAGTCACTGTAAACTAAAGGAGAAGTCCGCCCATTTTTTAAAATCCAGCAGCCTGCAGGTGGAGGGGGGAATTTGATAAGGAGTAATAACTTACCCTTCCTCTTGGCTGAGGTGAGTGGCAGGAGTGGCCTCAGGGAAGGCATTTTCCCCCGAGTTGTGACGTCATTACAATGTCACAACTCTGGGAAAATGCCTGTTCCAGCTGATGGACTGGCCACTCAGCCAATCAGTGACTGGAGCAGCATCCCACCCCAGTCACTAACTGGTTGAGTCCAGTCCATCAGCCGGGTCGTGACATGTTTAGTGCCGGAGATCTTGGAGCCAGTCTGGGCCCCCGATACAAGTCCCGGCACTCACCGTGGGCACTGGGAGAGGTAAGTTCCTACTCCTTATCAAATTCCCCCTGTCCCTGTCCCTGCTAGATTTTAAGAATGGCCGGACTTCTCCTTTAAGTGCTAAAGAGTCAACAATTTACTGTGTATTTTTAATGCTCTATACACAATGCATGCCGCATTGTGATACATATATACTACAAGAGCATTATAAATAAGGAATATTCTGCCTCTGTTCTTTACTGGAGGAGAAGACGAGTGAATTGCTCATTATAGTTACTTAGATTGGGAGACCTTTAAGTCCTTAAATTAGGAGCAGATTTCATGCTGACACGGCAGCCATGCTTGAATCTGCAGCAAAGGAGTTGTACGATGTGAGGTCAGTAATAAATGAGGCATCATTCTCCGGCACAACAGTGATGGATGAGCCTGCTGTGCAGTAACCTGAATACTCCTGGGGTGCAAGATAAACGTTAAACTTCCATACGAACAACTCGACTAGACTGTAACGTTCAGTAAGCAAATTACAACACAGGGGCCCTGGAGTCGACGTAACCTACTTTCTAAACACAGGAGTAACACCATTGAGTTACACTCGATCAAAAAAATCTAATTTATAGCACATAAGTCTGAAATAATGACCAACGACTATATCCCCCATGGTCCATGTAATGGGGCTAACAAGGGTTGGTAAAATCAAAATTTGGATTTGGTTGTAGTTTTTGTGAATTTATTAAACCCCAAAAATGTGTCAAATTTTTCCATTTGCCCGTTGTTTAATCAACTGTCCAAAATGGCGTTTGGGGTGTGCCAATTCTAAGGTGTAGTAGAAGATTTGGGTGTTCATTTTATGTTTTCATTTTAGTTTTGTTAGCTTCACTGTACTTATAGGGGTTGTCCAGGAAAAAAAATCATACTTACCTATTTGATGCCACCCCGTTGCTGCTGGTTCCCGGCAGCAACGGGGTAGCGCTTTGAAAACATCCCACTGGAAATTTCCTACGGGAATAAGACATCATCGGATGTTATAAAGATGCTGCTCAAAGAGCACAAGTCAACCAGCACAAGTCATAAAATATGCCTTCAGGAGACTGGACCTGGACTTCTGGTAAGTTCAGCTTTGTTTTACAGCATGATCACAACAAAAGAAATAATGAATGTATATGGCAAACTTGCTTAATATCACATCCACTGTTGATTTAGATTTTGAAAGTTAAAACGACAGGTACACTTTAATACCCACTGCTATTCCAGGATGCACACAGGAGACCTGGACAGTACTGCAGCGTGTAACATTTGCTTTTTATAGGGAAGGGTCTCCTCATAAACCAGCAATAAACTGGGATTTTAGGGAAATCCACCACTAAGTGTTCAATGCAGCTCCACCACAGGACACATTTAGCATTACTCCAAGCCAACTGGAACCAATTCTGTTCTGCCTGCTCCAGACCAGGAGACACACTCTGTAACCAGCTTTGGCTCTGGATAATAAATAAGGGTCCTGAATAGACGACCACATCCCTAATACATTTATATAACTTCTATGGATACAAGAAGAGGAGCTGCCTGAGGCAGACAACCCTTTAACTCCCGCTAACAGATCCCATTTTGCCGGTTTTATTATTTTCCAGAGCAGCTTTCAGTTCTAATCTTGCATTTTTTTTCCTCGCCATTTGCCTTCAATTATTTTTAATAGTTGTAATTTAAATAGTTTGCTATAAAAGTAGAAATCACCTGGTAACTCTGCCCGGCTCAAGGGCAATAAAATGTTTAAAGTTTATGGTCTGAATGGTGGAATTCTTTAACATTCAGACGCCGTCCCTCTTTGCTGAGTTGAGCTTCAGCAATTCTGTCTAATCTAAAAGCATCAAAATATGAGTATTTCTTAGGATTATTCACACGTCCCGTAAAGTTATCCATGATTGCAGATCTGTCACATCTGTGGAATCTGTGAAAAACAGGGATCCCATGTCACCTGTATCCCAGCCCCATCGACCCCCCCACCCCGCCTGGAATTGCCGCCCCCTCCCCGAACCTGTCAGTGCATCACCAAGAAGACCCCACACGGGGACCTGTCAGTGCATCACCAAGAAGACTCTGCGCCCTGACCTGTCAGTGCATCACCAAGAAGACCCTGTGCCCGGACCTGTCAGTGCATGACCAAGACCAAGAAGACCCTGTGCCCGGACCTATCAGTGCATGACCAAGAAGACCCCACACCCGGGCTATCAGTGCATCACCAAGAAGACCCTGTACCCGGACCTGTCGGTGCATCACCAAGAAGACCCCATGCACAGGCTGTCAGTGCATCACCAAGAAGACCCTGTGCCTGGACCTATCAGTGCATCACCAAGAAGACCCTGTGCCCGGACCTGTCAGTGCATCACCAAGAAGACCCTGTGCCCGGACCTGTCAGTGCATCACCAAGACCAAGAAGACCCGTGCCCGGCTGTCAGCGCATCACCAAGAAGACCCTGCACCCGGACCTGTCAGTGCACCACCAAGAAGACCCAGCGCCCAGACCTGTCAGTGCATCCCTAAGAAGACCCTGCGCCCGGACCTGTCAGTGCATCACCAAGAAGATCCCCGCGTCGGGGCGGTCAGTGCATCACCAAGAAGACCCTGCGCCCTGACCTGGCAGTGCATCCCCAAGAAGACCCTGTGCCCGGACCTGTCAGTGCATCACCAAGAAGACAATGGGTAATGAAGAAATGAAAACTGCACTCACCGGCACTAGTGATAACTTCTTTTTGTTTCTTAAGTGCGGACATCATAGAGCAGACGCCAGCTGGCGTCTGCTCTATGATGTCCGCACTTAGGAAATAAAAAGAATTTATCACTAGTGCCGGTGAGTGCAGTTTTCATTTCTTCATTACCCATTGTGTGCTACAGAGACTGTATCAATAACTAGCACCACCGTACACTTCCCCAATTACCATCTGGTTGCCGTTCAAGGTTCAGCTCCAGGCTGTAGTGCCGACCACCGCTTGCTGCGTTGCAACACCAAGAAGACCCTGCGCCCGGACCTGGCAGTGCATCACCATGAAGACCCCCCGCGCCCAGGCTGTCAGTGCATCACCAAAAAGACCCTGCGACCGAACCTGTCAGTGCATTACCAAAAGACCCCCGCAAATCTACGCCTTCTCCCTGGTGTACACCCCTGCTGTAACTTTTGTGAATGTCCCCCTTGGAGTCTACTCCCTGCAATCCTGCTTGTACACAAGATATAATTTAGATAATTTGTATAGTGGCCTTAGTCTTCAGACGCACATGGCTAACAGATTGTATGTGTGACTTCCCAGTAAATTAGGCTTCCAGTCTTTGATGGAGGCTTAAAAGAGAAACCTCAGCAGAAGATAAATGCCACCGATATAGTATAAATCTTCACACCCTATAATATACTCTCCTGTAATTGACGTCCATGCTAAGTCATATTGTGATTTTCCTGAATAGTTGTAGATATATTATATCCGACATATTTCTCTTGTCTTACAATTACAATCAACAAGGCTATAAATTGTGTTCTTGTTATTTCTGTATCCAATTATAACCCCATACATTTCAAACATGGCGGCTTTTTTATCTGTCCTTTAGGGAGTTGAGCAGTTTATAGGGTCCAATCTTTTACCAATAGTTTACATGATTGGCTCCCCATGTCGACAACCACAATAGGCAGTTTCCCCTGTAGATAGCCCTCAGTAAGCAGGCTCCCAATGTAGACAGTTCCCGGTAGGTAGTTGCCGCTGTGGATCGGCAAATATTATGTAGGTTCCCCCTATAGATTGTGCCCAGTCAATAGGTTCCCTATAGATAGCACTGACAATGGGTGTTTCCCATATAGATAGGCCCCCAGTAGGTACTTAAACTTTGTAGATAAGCCCCCCATAGAAATTGTAAGCCCCCAACAGTTATGTTACCCCTATAAATAGGCCCCAGTTGGCTGCATTCCCCTATAGATAGGACCTCAGTAGGTAAATAGAATGCCAGTAAGTAGGTTACTTCTGTAGATACTGTAGACCCCCAATAGAAAGGTTTGTCCTGCGTATAAGCCCCCAGAAGGTACATTCCCCCATAGCTAGGTTGTCTTGTAGATAGCCCCTTAAGATCTCCTATTGAATAACAAGAACAATAACTAGTTCACTCCATTATGTACGTGTGTTCAGTAGTCCTGGATATTCATGAGCACCAGCACACTCTGACAGTTGTCTATCGGTACTGTGTATGTACGCTCTGTATAGACAGACAGCTTTCAACCAGTAGTTAGTGGCACCTAAAGCCGTTCCTCCTGCATATCAGAACAGCTAAAGCGAATAATGTTAGTAATATACTAACTATATCTAGTAGTTGGCTATATCTAACTAACTATATCTAGTATTTGGCTATATCTAACTAACTATATCTAGTATTTGGCTATATCTAACTAACTATATCTAGTATTTGGCTATATCTAACTAACTATATCTAGTATTTGGCTATATCTAACTAACTATATCTAGTATTTGGCTATAGTATGGTTATATATAGTATTTGGCTATGGTATGACTATATCAAGTATTTAATGAGGGTCTGACCACTAACACCCTGATGGATCGAAAATTTTGACAAGTCAGAATTTTTTTTCACAGTTTTGGAGAAGTCCCTTTTACTCTATAACCAGTTGAGCTCTATATTAACGAGGAAGATCCTGTCCTTATAGATGTATTATAGAAGAGGAGTCCCCCTTTAAGCCTCCCAACTCCCTGTACGTTTCTATTTGCACCATTCGGATAGCTGCCCGAACATCTCCGCCATACAATAACTCCCATGGTAAATGAACCTGATAATGATGTAAGACTGGTGCGAGCCTCTAATGTCTCACACAGTTCAGATACAGGAACAAACCATGAGGCTCCTGATTCTGACAGACGCCAGCTGGGATAAGGATGATGAAGTTCCCTCTTGGCTCTTGCATAGCCAGGGACATCCTGTTGGGGTGGAAATTTGTAAACTGATGTGAAATTAGAAGTAATTAGCTCCGTCGTTTTGGCGACCCTATGAAATTTATTAAAACGGCAGAGCAGATGCTGGCGGATCGGATGGAACAGTTTGCTAATTTGGACTCATCGGAAGTACCAGTTCTAAACATACCGGCGTCTCATCCAGGGAGGATGTTCGTCAGATTGCTCAGACGGCACATAATCATACACCGGGAAGAGCTGATTGACGCGCTCAGGACTTCTCAGTCAGTCAAGTCATCAGATCTGAATCCCTTATTAGCAACTCAGCAGCCGGAACTCATTACATTTCTGATATTTATGGGTTTGATTTCACATTTCATAAGAATAAAAAAAAACACAAAAACATGAAAAAAACAAAAAAATGTATATACAGTATATAGTTGTTTAGTTACATTGTTTATGTTTATAATGGTGACTTAGATAACAATCAGCCCACCTTTTATTAGTAATCAATGCAGAAGTCCAAGAAGTCCCAGGGGGTTCACTTACTTTTTCTTGCAACTGTAATATTGGTAAGTTATGGATACGTAGAGGTTTCCAGGTCCAATTCAATATGTTTCAATTTGTTACATCCCTGTATATAGCTTTTTGACCTTTTTGGTCTCTTTATTCCTATAGGAAAAGTTATTTTTAGTTGACGTCTAGAGATGTTTGTTACGAGAAAAGGTCCGACACGAATATTATTGATTTCTATCCCGTAACTTATTATATAAACGACTATGTGTCATGTAACAGGAATGTCTCTAATTATTAAAGCACTTGTAGTGAGACGCTTATTCCAACCATAGAAGAACATCCAAAGGACTGACTTTTAAGTGAATTGTATGTGTGTTGCCCAGTGGCATGTAGTGAGCAAATATCAAGTCTTAAAATAAAAAAATAAAAAAGTAGAGTGTTTTTCATTGTTAGACGAGAGTCAGGGACGATTTTGACTTCTATATTTGCAAAAACTGAAATAGTGCCCCACCCATGAAATGTAAAAATGTTTACATGCAGAAAATAACCGCATAGCTCTATAATAGTCAAACAGTTAAAAAAAAAATACTCTTTTACCCCAGGTAGTAAAAAATAAACTCCTGTCCCCCAAGCAGTAAACCCCCCTCCTTTGTTCCCAAGTACTGATAGCCCCCTCCTGTGCCCCAAGTAGTTATTATCCCCCTCCTTTGTCCGAAGTACTGATAACCCCCTCCTGTGTCCCAAGTAGAAATAACCTCCCTCCTGTTACCCAAGTAGTAATAATCTCCTCCCTGTTCCCCAAGTACTGATAACCCCCACCTGTGCCCCAAGTGGTGATTATTCCCCTCCTGTGCCCCAAGTAGTGATTATCCTCCTCCTGTGTCCTAAGTACTGATAACCCCCTCCTGTGCCCCAAGTGGTGATTATCCCCCTCCTTTGCCCCAAGTGGTGATTATCTCCCTCTTGTGTCCCAAGTAGAAATAACCTACCTCCTGTTACCCAAGTAGTAATAATCCCCTCCCTGTGCCCCAAGTAGTGATTTTCCCCCCTCCTGTGTCCCAAGTACTGATAACCCCCTCCTGTGCCCCAAGTGGTGATTATCCCCCTCCTGTGTCCTAAGTAGTGATAACCCCCTCCTGTGCCCCAAGTGATGATTATCCTCCTCCTGTGCCCCAAGTAGTAATTATCCCCCTCCTGTGCCCCAAGTAGTGATAACCCCCTCCTGTGTCCCAAGTAGAAATAACCTCCCTCCTGTTACCCAAGTAGTAATAATTCCCCTCCCTGTGCCCCAAGTAGTGATTATCCCCCTCCTGTGTCCCAAGTAGAACTAACCTCCCGCCTGTTACCCAAGTAGTAATAATTCCCCTCCCTGTGCCCCAAGTAGTGATTATCCCCCTCCTGTGTCCCAAGTAGAAATAACCTCCCTCCTGTTCCTCCAAGTAGAAATAATCCTCCTTCCCGTGCCCCCAATATGCACACTGAATGTTTCTGTAGGGGTCCATTGTCAGTCTCAGGCCAATATAGAGTCCGTTTGGCATCTTTATGTCTGGTATAGATCAATACACTGCAAAAAATATCTTTTAAAAATTTCTAAAAAAAAAATTATCCGTGAAACATATCATATTGGCCAATGGGTAACAGATGTTTAACAGAAATCTACAGGAAGCTCCAGTGATGTCATTGTCCCTTTATAGACTCTATAACTGGAGTTTTCTGAGGCTGAGATGCAATAATCTCCTTCTTTTCCTCATTGTGAGCTCACTCCAGGATGGTGGTAATGGCAACAGCCTCAATTGCATTAAAATGTCTTGGGATGGCTGTCTGCAGTATCACCACTCTGGAGGGAACATTGACTAACTTCTGGAATACGGTGTCCAGTTCTGGAGACCACACCTGCAAAAAGATACCGATCAAATAGAATATGTCTAAAGACAGGTAATAAAAATGGTGGAGAGTGTAAAGTATAAAACCTAACAGGAAACACTTAACCCCTTAACGACGCATGAAGGGTATACCCATCGTGCGGCCGTTAACGGTAAACAGAGAGGGCAGCCCGCGGTCCCCGGTTGCTGTGTGCAGCCAGGGATCACAGGTATTAGCCGCCACGGCCAATCGCCGCGGACGGCTAATTAACTATTTGAATGCAGCTGTCAAAGCTGACAGCTGCATTTAAATAGTATATGTGGCCCCTGTCCCTGTTGTCTAGTGGGGGATCTCCCCCCACGATCGCGGAGGGGAGATCCGTTGTAAGGAGCCGGCCGGGGCTCAGCGTCGGAATGATGCTGATCCCGGCTCGGCAATCCATTTAGATGGTCTGCAGCAGACCATTATAATAGAGCAATGATCTGGTGGATCGGTGCTCTGTTATATACACAGCATTGATCTCAATAGGAGATCAGCGCTGCGTATATAGAAGTCCCCCAGGGGGCTTCTAATTACTGTTAGTAATAAATAAATTAAGTGTTTTTATTAATACAAAAAAACAAACCTCCCCTAATAAAAGTTTGAATCACCCCCCCCCCCCCATTTTCCCATTTCATAAATAAAAATAAATAAATAACATGTTTGGTATCGCCGCATGCGTAATCGCCCAATCTATTAATTTGTCCCATTTCTGATCTGGTACGGTAAACGGCGTAAGTGCAAAAAAATCCCAAAGTGCAAAATTGCGCATTTTTAATCGCATCAAATCCAGAAAAATTTTAATAAAAAGCGATCAAAAAGTTGCATATGCGCAATCAAGGTACCGATAGAAAGAGCACATCATGGCGCAAAAAAATGACACGTCACACAGCCGCATAGACCAAAGGATAAAAGCGCTATAAGCCGGGGAATGGAGCGATTTTAAGGAACATATATTTGTTAACAATGGTTTGAATTTTTTACAAGCCATCAAATAAAATAAAAGTTATACATGTTACATATCGTTGTAATTGTAACGACTTGAGGAACATATATAACATGTTTTTCCATGGGACACAAGGCGTAAAAACGAAGCCGCCCCAAAGAAAAAGAATTGCGTTTTTTTTTTCAATTTCACCGCGCATATCATTTTTCTCATCCTCATACGCCATGCATGCGCAGTACATCAAGAGAAGCTGCTGCTGTACTACGCCACGTAGGCGCAGTAAAGCAGTTTCTTCACCCACTGTACTGTGCATGCTCTGCTTAGTAAAGAAATCGGCGCGCTGCCGATGTGCACAATGATAGTGTACAGCATACAGACAGTGTACAGACAGTGTACAGCGCTTTCCATCATGCCCAGAGGAGCGTGATTACAACGCTGCAACCTGCCTAGGACCGTGACTACTAGAGATGAGTGAACCGGTTCGGCCGGTATGGGATCCAGTTCGGATTTTTCCAAAAGTCCGAGTCCGGTCGGATTCGGATTTTTGGAGGTCTGCTCCAAATTTTTTTTTTTTTCTTGCTTTCTAAAATGGCAGCCGCCATATTAGAAAGCAGGAAATGTTCTAGGCGGGAAAAGTGCTTTCCCATGATGCCCGGAACACATCCAATCAGCAGGGATATTGCACTAGCCCACCCCGTGTGACGTCGGTATTGCTTTAAGAGGAGTGGTCACATGACCGCACCACGCAGTCTGCACAGAGAGAGGAAGCATACTGTTAGCAGTGCACAGAGCTCGTCAGTGACAAAACGCTGCCGCTGCTGCACTGAGAAGATATTGTATAAAAGTAAAGACAAAAAGATTATTAGGAAAGCAGAGAGGAGAAACATATAGTGATTGAGAGAGAAAAATAGAGAGGGCGAAAGATAGATAGGTAGATAGTTTAGGCATAGGAGAGCAAAGGGTGCACAGAACAAAAAAGTGCCATACAGATATACAAGTACTATAGTTGGACCTCCACTGGCCTCCAATGACTACTGCTGCTCCTTCACTGCATTTTTCACCTTTTTCCTGCATAGACCCTGTAATGGTGAATTTCCTGCATAGACCCTGTAATGGTGAATTTCCTACATAGACAATGTAATGGTGAATTTCCTACATAGACCCTGTAATGGTGAATTTCCTACATAGACCCTGTAATGGTGAGTTTCCTGCATAGACCCTGTAATGGTGAATTTCCTACATAGACCCTGTAATGGTGAGTTTCCTGCATAGACCCTGTAATGGTGAATTTCCTGCATAGACCCTGTAATGGGGAGTATCCTGCATAGACCCTGTAATGGTGAATTTCCTACATAGACCCCGTATCATATAGATGCTTTAAACTATGAAATCCAAAGAAATCCAAAATTCGGTCGAACCAAACTTTTTAAAAAAAATCCACAAGTCCAGTCGGAACGAACTTTTGAATAGTTCGCTCATCTCTAGTGGCTACATGGAGGAGCCACAGCCCAGATGACTACTTGCACGGAATTAGCATACAGTGTGGGACTTTATAAATGTAAGATTCCGGAATAATTAAGCAGGGAACACAGGGTACATGGCCTTATTGCCGTTTTCGGCTTGATTGGTTCCCTTAAAAAAGAGGTTGTCCTTTGTGTGCACTGACATGTCAGTTCTTTGCGGCGCCACTAGGGATCCCGGCTGGAGTGTATACTATGGGTATACACTCCGGCCGGGATTCCATAGACGGCAGCACTACGAAAGTACCATAGTAATCACGGCAACAACGGCTGTGATTATTACGAAACTTACGTAGTGTGAACATAGCCTGAAAATGTATGGGCTGCCTCTAACCACACTTAAAGGGAAGGTATAATCCCAAGATGGTGCACAATTATATGTCTATATTGGATGTCTCTAAATACACCTAAAATAAGTAATATGAACTTGCGATGAGTCCTGTAGGAGCCTATATATCCCTTTATGGGCCTTCTGCTTGTATGGTACCCTCAACAATAGTACAGTAATAGTGGACGCCTGCTGGTCGTCCATACCCCAGAATATAAAGCAGGACTCCTCTTATATAGGATATGTAAGTGATTCGCCTGTATTTTAGTGGATCAATATTTACAGCTGCGTTCACACAAATACAGCCTCTTATATGGATACGCAAAAATAAAAAAATAAAATATTCCTGTGATGATTTTGTATGATTGGGGCTCCCTGCGGCTGCTGGTTCTGCACAGATTTACATCTCTCTCCACTCTGTAAATCAGGACTCTCCCAGCTGAGTGTAAATTAGCTGTGCGGTGGTACACAACGGCACAATTTATCACGCACCCTTGATTTGCTAAAGACTATATGTACGTGTTTTGTATTTATTGCGAACCGATGGAAAAGCGGAGCTTCAAAAGCCATCCTTCCCGTAAAGAGTATTATCCTTCTATCAAGTACTGATGAGTTTGGGGAGCAAGAAACCGACTTTGGCGTGTTAGAAATAACGGTTCTGTATAAGTTGATTAATTTCGGCCCAGACCACAGACAGTAATATTTTTACAATACCAAGAAGATCAGGGATACCTTTCATAGTAACAGGAGTCCCTGCTCCTGTACAGTTCACTGAGTGGCACATGCATGTAAATGCCGATGATATATATTGCCACTTAACTCCATGGGCTATGGCAGGGGTAGGGAACCTTGGCTCTCCAGCCGTTGCAAAACTACAACTTCCATCATGCCTGGACAGCCAAAGCTTTAGCTTTGGCTGTCCAGGCATGATGGAAGTTGTAGTTTTGCAACGGCTGGGGAGCCAAGGTTCCCTACCACTGGGCTAAGGGCTCTGCATCTGGCCCAGGGAGTATAGGGCCCAATCCAAATTCCCCTTGTAATCTGATGACCTAATTTAAGAGCAAAGCTTCCTCTTTAAGTTCTTTTACTTTAAAGTGTCTATCCAGAAAAATAAAAAAATTAAAAATTACCAACCAATCAGTAGTGGGTTGGGTAGTAGTGGGTTGTTGACACCCAGCTGTCAATCAACTCTTTGACATTGGTACTACACTGAGAATAGAGTCAGAAGCAGTTGGCTCTATACTCCGCATAGTGGTAGCACTGCGGTACTGCACCCAACTCTTATATTAAAGTGAATAGGAACTTAGGCTAAAATACACACCCTATCCAATCTCCTTCTGATCCTGTGGAGTGCACACACATCTAAAGGTTAAAGGTTAGTAAGCATAGTCAGCAGGCTAATGAGCTTTATTACTCTAGGCCTGGCTTATCCGACATACCACAATTAAAGCCTCTTTTCCAAGAGGAGAAGCTTTCCTTCACATAAGGCTAAGCCTGATACTTAACGTAAAGCTTTACCTTGGCCGTCCACATTATCATCTATGATTTCCTATGCCTAGAGTGTTAAAAAAAAAAAAAGAATCTATCTGTATAGTCAAATAGCTCCATTTAGTGTGATAACACGGTATATGATCATAGTCCTGTCCTACCTACTTAGGATTCCACCGTTTTATGGACCAAGATTTATGGACCCTTTACAAGCACTTGACTGTAAATGCTACTTCTACATATTACTTGCATATAGCTGTGTCATTGCCTTCTGGATTAGAATGCTGGGTAGGTAGATGGAAAAGCGACCGGCATATGAAATGGTAAATCGGAGCAGATGACCATGATGGAAAGGACACAATCTTTTTTTTTTATAGAGTCTTTTGCTTATGAGATTGTAATGGAAAAAATTCCAGAAAAAAATTCTTAGACAATGTATTTGTACCATAGAAGTATCTTGTTGAGTTCTTTAAAGGGGTACTCCAGCGTGGGGGCTATTTTTGGATCTGGCCGGGGAGGAGGTGGCTGAAAGAAAAGACGTCCACTCACCTCCCCGGTTCCAGCGGCGGGTCCTTCATCGCGGCGCTCCGGTGCCCGGCCGCTTCGTCGTGACGCGACGTCTCAGGTGCGCTCAGCCACTCAGTGAAGGAGGCGGGATCCGTTTTAAGATGTCACATCTCGGGCCTGCGTCAGACACCCGGAAGCAGCCGGGCACCGGAGCGCCGCGATGCGGGACCCGCCGCTGGAACCGGGGAGGTGAGTGGACGTCTTTTCTTTCAGCCACCTCCTCCCCGGCCAGATCCAAAAATAGCCCCCACCCTGGAGTACCCCTTTAAGAGTGAAGACCAAGTCCTGGTTTATACCATGTCTTAAAGTGTCACTGTCGTTTAATTATTATTATTATTATTATTATTATTATTATTATTATTTGAGAAATCAATCGTACAGGTGATTTTAAGAAACTTTGTAATTGGGTTTATTAGCCGAAAAATGCATTTTAAGGCTAGGTTCACACACAGTATATTTCAAGCAGTATTGTGGTCTTCATATTGCAACCAAAACAAGGAGTGGATTGAAAACACAGAAAGGATCTGTACACACAATGTTAAAATTGAGTGCATGGCCGCCATTTAATGGCTGTTGTATTGAAATAATGGCAGTTCTTTACCATTAAATCAATTTCATCAAATCAACCATCCACTCAATTTCAACATTGTGTCAACAGAGCCTTTCTGTGTTTTCAATCCACTCCTGTTTGAGGTTGCAAAATACTGACTGAAATACTGTATACTGTGTGTGAACCCAGCCATATCATGAAAAAGCTATTTGAAGCTCTCCCCTCTGTCTTCATGGTTGTCTATGGAGAGAGGAGGGGTGGAGGGAGATGAGGCACCAAAACAGGACAACAAAGAGTTAATTTACAGCTACATCACCGGTTAACTCCTCTGAAGTCAGCACTGACCTCTCTGACCTCTGAATACCGTCTTTCATGCAGCTCCCACTGTGTAATCCTTTGTTCTCTGCTCTCTGCTGGCGACTAATCTCCCTTCATACAAACGAATTTCATTAAAAATAGTGGCAAAAATAGTGGCAATGTTAGTATGTCCGTACGAACATGCCGCTAATTGTCCGTGTTCGCCGATATGAACAATTTGTTCGGTGGTCAGAATGGTTATAACGATCATTTTCCAACATGCAAACGTTTATCTCGTGATGTACAAAACTGCGTAAAGTGTAAGCTAACATGTGCGTTCGCTATTGCGGTCGCCATGTTACACGAATCTGGCGAATTCGTGAATCGCAATGAGGCGAATTAAACACCCAATTCGCTACAAATCAGAATTCGTCAGATTCGCTTTGCTCATCTCTACATATGAGCCGGAGGGGCCTATGGTTCTTCTGGACTTTTAACCATACCCCTACACCCCTTAGACTTGTTCCTCTTTGAGACCCCATTTACACACCCATAGTCCTTCCAATAGTCATAGACCGCCAGCTATGGACAGGACTATGGACGAGCACCGGCAACCGTCCATGGCACAGGCCTCTTCATTCAAGATAGGTGATCCAAGCCCCCTGGCACGAATCACAGCCGCAACACAGATTCATACCATGTACCGATATGTGTATGGGGCCATAGAAATGAATGGGTCCGCATTCTGCCTGTATTTGCGTGTTCATAAATGAGGACAGAATTAATGGATTAAAGAGGCCTTAGACTCAAAATGTGCTGAGATGTGCGGCTTTGGGGGGTATAATATATCATTTTGTAATTGTCCGTCAGTAGAAGTTTATGCTAAAGGGGGGAAATTTATCAAACATGGTGGAAAGTGAAACTGGCTCAGTCGCCCCTAGCAACCAATCAGATTCCACCTTTCATTTTCCATAGAGTCTGTGAAAAATGAAAGGTGGAATCTGATTGGTTGCTAGGGGCAACTGGGCCAGTTTCACTTTACACCATGTTTGATAAATCTCCCCCCTAGGTGTCTATACTGTTGTGATGTAAATTAGGCTCGTATAGAGTGTTACTAGCATGTAACGATAAGGTATTGACAATTTATTATGGAGTCTTTATAGGGGTACTCCGGTGTTATTTTTTTCCCCCTTTCAAATCAACTGGTTATAAAGATTTAGAAAATTCTATTTTATTTTGGTTATATAGAAGGCTCTATAGATTAATTTACTTCTATTTTAAAAAAAAAAATCTCCAATCTTCCAGTGCTTATCAGCTGCTGTATGTCCTGCAGGAAGTGGTGTATTCTTTCCAGTCTGACACAGTGCTCTCTGCTGCCACCTCTGTCCATGTCAGGAACTGTCCAGAGCAGGAGAGATTTTCTATGGGGATTTGTTACTGCTCTGGACAGAGATGGCATCATTGTGTCACACTGTCAACCATACACCACTTCCTGCAGGACATACAGCAGCTGATAAGTCTTGACATTTTTAAAATAAAAGTAGTTTAAAATTCTATATAACTTTGATTTGATTAAAAAACATTCTATTTAACCCTTTTATAGATCTGTAGATAAGCCCCTGTGGTCTGAGGGTGTCCTAGACATCATCCATGGTGGACGCTAGTTACAGTAGTCCGGTGATAAGCGTTACAGCAGTGTCGTTGCGGTGATATACTGTTTGGCTTCTCTTACAGTCATAATTTGATGATCATCAGTATAAATAGTGACATTTGGCAGCCATGCATAGTTTAATTAACAGTACAGAGCCTTGTCCCCTGCGAAACATCAATAGGAAGCGGACGTGAGGGAAGAAAGAAAGTGTCCTCGCCTCATAAATATTGCAACTTCTAAACCCCCCAAGTAAATATTGATGATATATTGATATTTTCCGGATCCCTATATAAATTAATGAGGCTGTGTCATGGGTTCCCCGAAGGGACCAAGGTGATTTGTGAGTCTACAGCTTCCTCAATCTGCTATCTTCCCCAGGCTGTACATTATCACGAATAACAAATGGCATCTATATAGCGCTCTCATTAACATGCATTAGGCACATGGAGAAAACAATACTTCTGACTAACGGATTCTGCTTTATTAGGATCCATACAATGAAATCTTTACAAGGCGGTTTTAACCTAATGAATTGGAGGGATAATTTCCACAGTCAAGTCAGCAATGGCTCACATTCAATCACAGAGGGGGGGGGGGGGGGGTGATGAGGGTGCCGGATGGAGTGAGATATATATATATGTATATATTCCACTCCTAGTCCTATAGAAATCTGGACTGATACACACAGTATACAGACAAATATACTGGAGATTCCATGGTTAAAGGAGCAGTTCACAAAAAATTATTATTCCCCACCCCACCCCCGGTAGTCGCTTGCAGGTATACTCACCACAGCTGATCGATGTCCCTTGGCGCAGCTTCGTTCTGGTCCCGCTCAAATCCGCTGCGCGCTCACTTCATCCTCTGCAGTGACTCCTCTTCTGTGTCCTGTGATTGAACACCGAAAGTCATAGAGAATGCATTGACGCGCGTAAGTTCCGGTGTACAATCACAGGAGACAGAAGAGGAGTCACACCAGAGGCGGATGTGAGAGCACGCCGGATTTGAACGGCGCCGAGGGAGCGGAACGAAGCCGCGCCGCGGGACATCGATCAGCTGTGGTGAGTATGAAATTCGGCGCGTGCTCACATCCGCCTCTGCTGTGACTCCTCTTCCGTCTCCTGTGATTGTACACTGGAACATATGCGCTTCAATGCATTCTCTATGGAAGCGTGTGACTTCTGCCGTTCAATCACAGGAAACAGAAGAGGAGTCACAGCAGAGGCGGATGTGAGCACGCGCCGGATTTGAACGGCGCCGAGGGAGCGGAACGAAGCCGCGCCGTGGGACATCGATCAGCTGTGGTGAGTATCAAATCCGGCGAGTGCTCACATCCGCCTCTGCTGTGACTCCTCTTCCGTCTCCTGTGATTGTACACCGGAACTTACGCGCTTCAATGCATTCTCTATGACTTCTGGCGTTCAATCACAGGACACAGAAGAGGAGTCACAGCAGAGGCGGATGTGAGTGCGCACCGGATTTGAACGGCGCTGAGGGACCGGAACGAAGCCGTGCCGCGGGATATCGATCAGCTGTGGTAAGTAACAAATCCGGCGCATGCTCACATCCGCCTCTGCTGTGACTCCTCTTCCGTCTCCTGTGATTGTACACTGGAACTTACGCGCTTCAATGAATTCTCTATGGAAGCGTGTGACTTCCGGCGTTCAATCACAGGACACAGAAGAGGAGTCACTGCAGGGGATGAAGTGAGCGCACACCGTATTTGAATGGTGCTGAGGGACCGGATCGATCAGCTGTGGTGAGTATCAAATCCGGCGCACGCTCAAATCCGCCTCTGCTGTGACTCCTCTTCCGTCTCCTGTGATTGTACACCGGAACTTACGCGCTTCAATGCATTCTCTATGCCTTCCGGCGTTCAATCACAGGACACAGAAGAGGAGTCACTGCAGAGGATGAAGTGAGCGCGCACCGGATTTGAACAGTGCCGAAGGACCAGAACGAAGCCGCTCTGCGGGACACCGATCTGCTGCGGTGAGTATACCTGCCAGCGACTACCAGGGGGCCAATAATAATTTTATGTGAACTGCTTCTTTAACTGCTCACCTGTCCCCGCGTTGCGCTCCATCCCCGGCTCCTGTACATTGCCGGTTGTTCTCCTCTCCCGGTTTTCAGGTACGTCACCACCCGGTTTGAACGTCACAAGTGGGTGGGATTTAGCCTGCTCAGCCAATCAGTGACTGCAGTGGTGTCCCGCCCCAGTCATTAACTGGTTGAGTGGGGCATCCGTCAACCGGGTCGTGATGTAGCCGGCTGGGAGCTCAGAAGACAGCCGGCTGGGGTCGGCTCCGTAGGCACCGGGACTGATAAATATAACTTCTTTTGTATGTTCCCCCCACCCCCAGCCCAGAATAATTGTTTTTGCCCTGAACCAGACTCCTCCTTTAGGACCTATGTGACACCGTCAGCACTTTGGTCCTGAAATTCTAGGTGACAAATTCACTTTAACCACCAATACAACTTCCACTGCAAATTACTGGGCTGTACAGCAGAATTCGTCCCCTTTTCTGACATCACATCTGTCTTTAAAGGGGAACTCCAGCAAAAATCTTTTTCTTTCAGATCAACTGGTTTCTGAACGTTATATAAATTTGTAATTTACTTCTATTTAAAAATCGCAAGTCTTCCAGTACTTATCAGCTGCTGTATATCCTGCGGAAAGTGTTTTTTTTTCTCTCCAGTCTGACACAGTGCTCTCTGCTGCCACCTCTGTCCATGTCAGGAACTGTTCAGAGTAGGAGAGGTTTTTATAGGGATTTGCTACTCTTCGACAATTCTTAAGATGGCAGCAGAGAGCACTGTGTCAAACTGGAAAGGATACACCACTTCCTGCAGGACATACAGCAGCTGATAAGTGCTAGAAGACTTGAGATTTTTAAATAGAAGTAAATTACAAATCTGTATAACTTTCTGAACCCAGTTGATTTGAAAGAAAAAGATTTTTGCCGGAGTACCCCTTTAAAACTAAAGTTTTTTTTTTTTTACTTTTGATGAATCTTTTAAGTTAGAAAGTCCCCGCCACTCAATGGTGCATGGCAGGTGGGGGGTCTTTTACAGCGAATGAATTGAAGTGGTGGACTTTCATCTTACACCTCCGTTCCTAAGTTTTCAATGGTCTAAACATGACACATCTCCTTATATTCCAGATATCTGTGATAAAATGCAGAACGTTCCTCATTCATCTCTTTAATGGTTGCGGATTCCCATTTGGTATAATGAGGCAATTAGCTGTCCCTAATGGGCTCTGTTCACACCTCATGGTTATCCTGTGGTATTTTACAGCCTCAGCCAGATGTTATATGATACTGAATTGGATTTTAGAAAATCCCATCATACACGCCAGGTCTAGGTAACGTATTTACTAGAATGTGCAGCTTTGTAGTAAACTGCACAACGCCCGATCCCTGGCATTAGTGGGGTATTTTCTCGTAATTTTTTTTTTTCTTTTATTGACTATGCAGTTTTTTTTCTTTTAAACAATTCTCAGAATATACCTTAAAGGGGTTATCCGGCAAAAAATCTTTTTCTTTCAAATCAACTGGTGTCAGAAAGTTATATAGATTTGTAATTTACTTCTATTTAAAAATCTCCAGTCTCCCAGTACTTACCAGCTGCTGTATGTCCTGCAGGAAGTGGTGTATTCTTTCCAGTCAGACACAGTGCTCTCTGCTGCCACCTCTGTCCATGTCAGGAACTGTCCAGAGCAGAGAGGTTTTCTATGGGGATTTGCTGCTGCTCTGGACAGTACCTGACTACCTGACACGGACAGAGGTGGCAGCAGAGAGCACTGTGTCAGACTGGAAAGAATACACCACTTCCTGCAGGACATATAGCAGCTGATAAGTACCGACTTAAAGTGTCACTCTCGTTTATTTTTTTATTTTTATTTTTTGCAGAAATTTGGAGCTTTGGAGATTTTTAAATAAATTACAAATCTATATAACTTTCTGAAACCAGTTGATTTGAAAGAAAAAGATTTTCGCCAAAGTACCCTTTTAATGTGTTCCTGTCATTTATCTAATTCTTTGACATGTTTTCCAGACTTGAAAAGTTTAGATTGTACCAGGTCCTGGTCCTTCATGAGTTAGGGTGGTATTACACGGGCCGATGGGGGCCGATAATACCTGTAAACGAGCGCCGATCTGCTAGATCGGCGCTCGTTTACTGGGCCTATTACACAGCCTGATAATCGTTTAACAAGGGCTGCAGGGACATCGTTACCGATGTCCTTGCAGCCTTTGTTTAAACTGTATACATACCTATCCATGGTCCAGGGCTCCTCTTCCTCTGTGCTTCTCCCCGGGTCCCAAGCGCTCCAGCTTCAGAGCGGCCTGTCTCAACTGGCAGGGCGCTCAGCCAATCACTGACCATGGCGGTCCCGAACTGTGATTGGCTGAGCGGCCTGCCAACTGAGACAGGCCACTCTGAAGCTGCAGCGCGCTGGACCTGGGGAGAAGCACAGAGGAAGAGGAGCCCTGCAACCTGGATAGATAATGTATTCCTATTTGCATATGGTCAGCGCGTTTGTATATCCTTCTCATCTAGACCCCTCTGGTGGAGTGGTGAGATTGTCCTGGAAAAGAACCCCCCCCGCTGGTACCTGCCCCTACCTCCCTACGTGTTTCACCAGTTATAGTAATGGTTTCCTAGTAACTGCAGGAATCACAGGGATCTAATCCATTGAGAGTGATGGGAAAAGGAACGGCCATAAGTCATCAGTATTTCCACAGAAGATATTTATTGTGGGTGAGAAATATAATGGGGGATGAGGCTGGGTCCATGGCCGGCACGGCACCTTATCCACAGCAGAGGAGGGAGGATCTCCTGCTCTTTCTGGGAGTTCTTTCTTCTATCCTATTTTTTTTGTTTCTGCGCCGCTCCAGCCACCGGCCGACCTGTCGGCATTTTTCATCTCGTTCTTTCCTTTTTTGGCTCCTCGTCAGAGATCTTTTTCTTTGGATCTTAAAGAAGGAGCGGAATCTCTTAAAACGGAATCTCTTCTTCCTCTTGATTTCTTCCGTCTTTTCATGTAGCGTCATTGCCACTGGTGGACGTTTTTTTGGCTTGGACGTGAAATCAGCCATTTTTTTGATCATGGTGGTGATCTCTATATGTGGCAGGCGATGGATGACGGGCTCAGCCTCCTCGACAATGGCGGCTTCATCTCCGCAGCCAATCGCCACATCCGGGATTATATCCACCTCTGGAACGTCTGCAATGTAAAAGGCAAGACATCAGTATCATCCTGTGTTATGAGCCTCTATCTGCTGCTCCATAGACAGAGAACAGGCCGCCATAGACAGAGTACAGGCTGCCATAGACAGAGTACAGGCCGCCATAGACAGAATACAGGCCGCCATAGACAGAGTACAGGCCGCCATAGACAGAGTACAGGCCGCCATAGACAGAGTACAGGCTGCCATAGACAGAATACAGGCCGCCATAGACAGAGTACAGGCCGCCATAGACAGAGTACAGGCCGCCATAGACAGAGTACAGGCCGCCATAGACAGAATACAGGCTGCCATAGACAGAATACAGGCCGCCATAGACAGAGTACAGGCCGCCATAGACAGAGTACAGGCCGCCATAAACAACACCCAGTATAACACTAACAGGATAACTAAAGGGGGATCACAATCTAAATATTAAAGCAATACTCCTGCAAAAAATGTTTTCTTTCAAATCAACAGGTTTTGGAAAGTTATATGAATTTGTAATTTACTTCTATTAAAAAATCTCCAGTTGTCCAGTACTTATCAACTGCTGCATGCCCTGCAGGAAGTGGTACATTATTTCCAGTCTGACACAAAGCAAATACCTCTCCTGCTCTAGACAGTTCCTGACATGGACAGACATGGCAGCAGAGAGCACTTTGTCAGACTGGAAAGAATACACTGCTTCCTGTAGGACATACAGCAGCTGATAAGTACCGGAAGACTAGAGATTTTTAAATAGAGGTAGAATAAAAATCTATATAACTTTCTGACGTCAGTAAATTTAAAAGAAGAAAAAAGAATGCCAGAGTCCCCCTTTAAGACATTTATGATATTGTAAGTATTACCTGGATTGTGGACAATGACTTCTCGTAATTCGGTCCCTTCTAGCTTGTGGCGACGCCGGCGTCTGATCCAATATATAGCGCTGTAAAACAAAGCAAAGTCCTTAGGTAAACGTCTAAAGATGACATAATTCATTTATCTGAACACACCACTTCCTGCAGGACATACAGCAGCTGATAAGTACTGGAAGACTGGAGATTATTATAGCGAAGCAAATTGTAAGTCTATAGAAAATTTTGACACCAGTTGATCTGAAATAAAATAAAAAAAAGCAGCAGAAACTTACCAGAGGATTATGGCAACAAACACAAGGACCGCAGCGACTATGAGGATGATAATGCCTCCGCCTGGTAATAACAGAGACAGATATTATTATTATTATTATTATTATTATTATTATTATTATTATTAGTAGTAGTAGTAGTAGTAGTAGTAGTAGTAGTAGTAGTAGTAGTAGTAGTAGTAGTAGTGGTAGTTGTGGTAGTAGTAGTATATGATATGATGTGTGTGTGTGTATATATCACTGTGGGAGTGACTACTCACTGTTCTGGCCGCCGTCCTGCCCGCTGGGGGTCACTATCCCTGAGGTCACTGTCCAGGAAGGAAAATACAGAGATTATATAGAGAAATGTAATTTCCATGTAGAGCAGTAGAGTTCCCCCAGTATGCCGCCATTACCTGATGTCTCCGTCACCTCCTTTACTCCAAAGCACCAAGCACAGAGCATACATAGCACATAAAGCACGAGCACACTCGGAGCCTCCATCATCTACAAGAGCAGAATCAGGAGTGAGGCCGGTGCAGCCCGGACACACAGAGCACTGCACACAGCACTGTGATGTCATAGGACACTGCACATTCCATTGTGATGTCATCACTCATCAGAGCTGTACTGGGAGGCTGTGTCAGTAACAGGGACGGAGTAACTATGGCAACACTAGCGTGGTGTTCATACTACAGGATAGATAATATCATGATGAATTGGTTTGTGGTAAAAAAAAAATAAAATGCAGTAAAAAAAGCAGTGATATTTTGCAAATCGTGGTCTTTTTGGGTGGTCTCGGGCCCCCCAGGAGCTCAGGGCCCGAAATGGACCTATTATTATCCGCTACTGGTCAGTAATGATGTCATAGTGACATGGAGGGAAGGAGGAGCAGGGTGTGTAGGGGGGAGATGGATTGTTCTTCATCTCATAGTAATAAACCGTCCACAACATTACTAACACTTCACCATAACAAACAGTCTGTGGTTGTATATACTGAGGGACGCCATACAGAACAGTATACAGAGGGATGGAAATTACTTTTTAATCAACTGGTGTCAGAAACTTATATAGATTTTTAATTTAATACCTTTTAAAAATCTCCAATACTTATCAGCTGCTGCATGTGCTGCGGGAAGTGGTGTATTCTTTCCAGTCTGAAACAGTGGTCTCTGCTGCCACCTCTGCCCTCTCTCTCCTGTGCTCCAGACTGGAAAAAAAATACACTACTTCCTGCAGGACACGCAGCAGCTGATAAGTACTGGAAGCCTTTTTTTTTTTTTTACAGAAATAAATTACAAATATTTGGTACTTTTTTTTTTTACTGAACTATCCCTTTAAATATAGGCGCCTGTTATGAGCTCTTTACAGCTAAAGTGGTGAGTGCAGGAGTCGGGGAGGCAGGGATGGGGGAGTAGATGTTTCATTTACCCGTCCTGATGGCACCTCCAGCAGCCACAGTGACGGAAATAAAAAGTGTAGGCGACCTGGGCCCCTAGAGGCAATGTGGGTTCCGGCACTTGCCCTAGTACACCAAGTGCTGGGGCAGGTACATAGTTGCCAACAGTCCCGGTTTTGCCGGGACTGCCTGAGTTTTAAAAGGGCAGTCCTGGGTATGTCCTGGCAAGCCCCGCCCCTCTGACAGCCCCTAATGCAAACTGTAAGCCGAAGTAAAGTAAAGCTTGCAGTAATGGCTGGAGGCTGTATATTCTGCCTCCAGCCACTAGATGCCGCTCTCTCCTCCCAGCTACAGGCCCTGGAAGGTACACCACTCCTGACCTTGGGCTAGAAGAGCCTGAAGGCTGATGATGGCCGTGTGCTGCAGGGAGACAGGTAATGGTGAGGAGCCCACAGGAGGGGATTATGGTGGAGGAGGGAAAGCTATATACATTGGTGTGAGAGGCCAGTGATCAGGGCTGTGACTGGTATACACTGTATATACAGCTCTGATTACCAGTATACTATCCTCTCACACCAATGTGTATAGCTGTATACCTCCTGCAGCATCATCCCCTCATGTGGGCTCCTCAGTATACCAGCAGCCTCACACCTCACTGTATTATACTGATGGTATACTGAGGGGGATTATATACCAGTATATACCAGTCACACCTCACTGTATTATACTGGTGTATACTGAGGGGCCACATGAGGGGATTATATACCAGTCACACCTCACTGTATTATACTGGTGGTATACTGAGGGGCCACATGAGGGGATTATATACCAGTATATACCAGTCACACCTCACTGTATTATACTGGTGGTATACTGAGGGGCCACATGAGGGGATTATATACCAGTATACACCAGTCACACCTCACTGTATTATACTGGTGGTATACTGAGGGGCCACATGAGGGGATTATATACCAGTATACATACCTCCCAACCGTCCCGGATTCCGCGGGACAGTCCCATTTTCGGGGTTCTGTCCCGCGGTCCCGGAATGGCCCCCCGTGTCCCGCATTACATGTGGCCCCAGCGAAAAAAACAATAAACCAGTAACTCACCTGTCCTTCGGTCCCAGCAGCTCCTCTCCCGGCAGAGCGCGCACTCCCGTCATCCTCCGGGGCGGGCAGCGGGGTACAGAGACACTGACTGTACCGGAAGTGATTCATGAGAGGCTGAAGGTCACTTCCGGCACAGTCAGTGACTCTGTATCCCGCTGCCCGCCCCGGAGGATGACGGGAGTGCGCTCTCTGCCGGGAGAGGAGCTGCTGGGACCGGCGGACAGGTGAGTTACTGGTTTATTGTTTTTTTTCGCTGGGGCCACACTAATAGGGGGTATTGGCTACTATGTGGGGCACTATATGGGGGCATAGGCTACTATGTGGGCACTATATGGGCATTGGCTACTATGTGGGGCACTATATGGGGGATTGGCTACCATGTGGGGCACTATATGGGGGATTGGCTACTATGTGGGGCACTATATGGGCATTGGCTACTATGTGGGGCACTATATGGGGGATTGGCTACTATATGGGGCACTATATGGAGGGATTGGCTACTATGTGGGGCATATATGGGGGATTGGCTACTATATGGGGCCCTATATGGGGGGATTGGCTACTATGTGGGGCACTATATGGAGGGATTGGCTACTATGTGGGGCATATATGGGGGATTGGCTACTATATGGGGCCCTATATGGGGGGATTGGCTACTATGTGGGGCATATATGGGGGATTGGCTACTATGTGGGGCTTTATATGGGGGATTGGCTACTATGTGGGCACTATATGGGGGATTGGCTACTATGTGGGGCATATATGGGGGATTGGCTACTATATGGGGCCCTATATGGGGGGATTGGCTACTATGTGGGGCATATATGGGGGATTGGCTACTATGTGGGGCACTATATGGGGGATTGGCTACTATGTGAGCACTATATGGGGGATTGGCTACTATGTGGGGCACTATATGGGGGATTGGCTACTATGTGGGGCACTATATGGGGGATTGGCTACTATGTGAGCACTATATGGGGGATTGGCTACTATGTGGGGCACTATATGGGGGATTGGCTACTATGTGGGGCACTATATGGGGCATTGGCTACTATGTGGGGCACGATATGGGGGCATTGGCTACTGAGTGGGGCATATATGGGGGATTGGCTACTATGTGGGGCGCTATATGGGGGCATTGGCTACTATGTGGGGTATATATGGATGATTGGCTACTATGTGGGGCGCTATATGGGGGCATTGGCTACTATGTGGGGCACTATATGGGGGATTGGCTACTATGTGGGGCATATATGGGGGATTGGCTACTATATGGGGCACTATATGGGTGGATTGGCTACTATGTGGGGCATATATGGGGGATTGGCTACTATGTAGGGCACTATATGGGGGATTGGATTCTATGTGGGATGTGGGGCACTATGTGTGGGATTGGACACTATGTGGGGCTATATGGGGGGGATTGGATACTATGTGGGGCACTATAATGGGGGATTGGATACTATATAGGGCATTTTTGGCAGGATTGAATAATGTATAGGGCACTATTCAGTCAGCAGCATGTGGTGACTGTAGGGGCGTGGCTATGGAGGGTTGCTATGGGGGCGTGGCTATGGGGGCCGCGGCGCACATGTCCCTCTTTGCTCTTTGCAAAAGTTGGGAGGTATGCAGTATATACCAGTCACACCTCACTGTATTATACTGGTGGTATACTGAGGGGCCACATGAGGGGATTATATACCAGTATACACCAGTCACACCTCACTGTATTATACTGATGGTATACTGAGGGGGATTATATACCAGTATATACCAGTCACACCTCACTGTATTATACTGGTGGTATACTGAGGGGCCACATGAGGGGATTATATACCAGTATACGCCAGTCACACCTCACTGTATTATACTGGTGGTATACTGAGGGGCCACATGAGGGGATTATATACCAGTATACACCAGTCACACCTCACTGTATTATACTGGTGGTATACTGAGGGGGATTATATACCAGTATATACCAGTCACACCTCACTGTATTATACTGGTGGTATACTGAGGGGCCACATGAGGGGATTATATACCAGTATACACCAGTCACACCTCACTGTATTATACTGGTGGTATACTGAGGGGCCACATGAGGGGATTATATACCAGTATACACCAGTCACACCTCACTGTATTATACTGGTGGTATACTGAGGGGCCACATGAGGGGATTATATCAGGGCTTCAGACTAAAAAATTTACCTAGGAGCCATTGGCTCCTAACCTGAAAAATGTAGGCGCCAAATAGAATATTTGGTCGCCAACATTTTAAAACATGTAAAATTAATGTTATGTTAAAAGGGACTTACTGTGTGCAGAGGCCACGGCAGCCTCCTCCTCCTTTAGATTCTTTCTTTTCTTAGTTTGAAAACGATCAACGTGGAAACTTGCAACTTGACAATCATATACCCCCCTGCTGCCGGTGTGTTCCCTCAGCCAGCTGCCATCTTACCGGCAATGATCTACTATATATATATATATATATATATATATATATATATAGCCCCGGCAGCCGATGACATAAAGCCCCTGTGGCAATGTATATGGGAAGTGGTACTGTGCAGTGTATACATACACACACACTGAGGGAAGTGGTACTGTGCAGTGTATATACATACAGACACTGAGGGAAGTGGTACTGTGCAGTGTATATACATACAGACACTGAGGGAAGTGGTACTGTGCAGTCTATATATATACAGACACTGAGGGAAGTGGTACTGTGCAGTGTATATACATACAGACACTCAGGGGTGATTCTAGCCTCTCTGCTGCCCGAGGCGAACTATAGAATGACGCCCCCCCCCCCCCCCCCCCGGTCAATCCGCCCACATTATAATCCACTACTGCCCCCCCCCCAACTGCTGTCCCCAATAAACATAATGTTTGGTCCCTTGCTGCACAGAGGATGTCAGGAGAGGAGGAGGCTGATCTTATAGGGGAGGTCACAGCAGCACAGAGGAGGTCAGGAGAGGAGGGTGCTAATCCTATAGGAGAGGTCCCAGCAGCACAGAGGATGTCAGGAGAGGAGGGTGCTAATCCTATAGGAGAGGTCCCAGCAGCACAGAGGATGTCAGGAGAGGAGGGTGCTAATCCTATAGGAGAAGTCCCAGCAGCACAGAGGATGTCAGGAGAGGAGGGTGCTGATCTTTTAGGAGATGGTCCCCCTCTTCCCCCCCTTATAGATGGTCCCCTCTCCCTTATAGATGGTCCCCCTCTTCCCCCCCCCCTTATAGATGGTCCCCCTCTTCCCCCCCCCTTATAGATGGTCCCCCTCTCCCCCTCCCTTATAGATGGTCCCCCTCTCCCCCTCCCTTATAGATGGTCCCCCTCTTTCCCCTCCCTTATAGATGGTCCCCCTCTCCCCCCTCCCTTATAGATGGTCCCCCTCTCCCCCTCCCTTATAGATGGTCCCCTCTCCCTTATAGATGGTCCCCCTCTCCCCCCTCCCTTATAGATGGACCCCCTCTTCCCCCCCTTATAGATGGTCCCCTCTCCCTTATAGATGGTCCCCCTCTCCCCCCCCCCTTATAGATGGTCCCCCTCTCCCCCCCCCTTATAGATGGTCCCCCTCTTTCCCCTCCCTTATAGATGGTCCCCCTCTTCCCCCCCTCCCTTATAGATGGTCCCCCTCTCCCCCCTCCCTTATAGATGGTCCCCCTCTCCCCCCCCCCCTTATAGATGGTCCTCTCCCCCCCCTTATAGATGGTCCCCCTCTCCCCCCCCCTTATAGATGGTCCCCCTCTTTCCCCTCCCTTATAGATGGTCCCCCTCTTCCCCCCCTCCCTTATAGATGGTCCCCCTCTCCCCCCTCCCTTATAGATGGTCCCCCTCTCCCCCCCCCCTTATAGATGGTCCTCTCCCCCCCCTTATAGATGGTCCCCCTCTTCCCTCTCCCTTATATATGGTCCCCCCCCTGCACAGCAGATAAAACAAAAACAAAAAACAGCACACAACTCACCTGCCATCCGTTCCCCCGTCGAGCCTCTCTGGTCTGGTCCCGGCTGATGTGCGGCTGCCCGGGGTGTCCCGTCCTGTCCCGGCAGCGCGCGCATCAGAGAGCACCCCGTGCGCCTGTGGCTGTGACTTCCAGTGCACAGGGAGCTCTCTGATGCGCGCGCTGCCGGAGACAGGATGGGACACCTCCGGCAGCCACACATCAGCCGGGGGACTAAAGGCTGCATTCCCACGTTCCGTGGAATGCCGGTCCCGGAGACCCCCGAGCCCGGACAGCATCTGTAATTAGATGCTGGGAGCGGGGGAGACTGTATTCATAAGCGCCGCGCTGTAGTAACAGCACCGCGTGGCTGATTCATTACACCGCGGCGCTTATGAATACAGTCTCCCCCGCTCCAAGCATCTAATTACAGATGCTGTCCGGGCGCGGGGGTCTCTGGTACATGGTACAATCAGTGGCGGATTATAATGTGGGCAGCCGCCCGAACCGCCCATATTATAATCTGCCACTGATAGCCGCCCCTAGGGGCGTAGCTAATGTCTCTTGGGCCCTGGTGCAAGAGGTCAACTTGGGCCCCCCCTTTCTCGATGCTATTGGTATATATATATCTCAAGACTGATATTACCAATAATACCAGTATACAGGAAATATTATCACCGCCATACTGTTACTAAACAAATCCTGTTTACTGAGACCAATATTGCCAATATTACCAGTACACAAGGGAAAATATTACCGCCACACAACAACCATCACCACCATATTGTTACTGACCAAATCCAGTATACTAAATCCAATAAAACACAGTACCAGATAACAAGTAACAAATAATACCACCTCATAGTGACTAACACCACCGCTGCTACTGAATATAATCCTCTGTACATAGACCAATATCACTTCATACAGTCATATAGAGGTGGACGCACTGTACACAGGATCTTTACACCATATACATTACAGTGCAGTTATATCAAGTGACTCACAGGGGACGTCTTCCCTGATCGGAGTTCTTCCCTTTTCATCTTCTCCATCTGTTGTGGGCGATTTTGAGAACTTCTCTGGGCCACGAATCCACAGAATCTGCCAGACAGACATATTAGGCTCCTCACACTGACACCATCATCTCTCTAAAAACTGCACATCTGTACTGTCCCCTTTACCCCCTCATTTAGTAGGTAGCCCTGACACTATGTGACCCCCCTTAAAGTACATGCCCCCCTCTGTGCATGCCCTATTGTATACACCCCCCATGTAGTCCAGCTTATAGATTGCCCCCAATGTTTCCCCCTTATAGATGGCCCCCTGTGTTGTTCCTCTTATAAATGCCCCCCATGTTATCCCCCATATAGATGGCCCCCCATTTTATCCCCCTTACAGATGCCCCCCATGTTGTCCCCTCCTCCTGCCCCTTTATCACCATACTACTACCCCTTTCATCCTCCTGCCCTTTCATAATCATACTACAAACACCTCCATCATAATACTACCACCCCCTTCATCCTCCTGCCCTTTCATCATCATACCACTACACCCTTCATCATCCTCTTGTTCCTTAATCATCATACCACTACACCCTTCATCATCCTCTTGTTCCTTAATCATCATACCACTACACCCCCATCATCCTCTTGTTCCATCATCATACCACTACACCCCCCATCATCTTCTTGTTCCATCATCATACCACTACACCCCCATCATCCTCTTGTTCCATCATCATACCACTACACCCCCCATCATCCTCTTGTTCCATCATACCACTACACCCCCATCATCCTCTTGTTCCATCATCATACCACTACACCCCCCATCATCTTCTTGTTCCATCATCATACCACTACACCCCCATCATCCTCTTGTTCCATCATCATACCACTACACCCCCCATCATCCTCTTGTTCCATCATACCACTACACCCCCATCATCCTCTTGTTCCATCATCATCATACCACTACACCCCCCATCATCCTCTTGTTCCATCATCATCATCATCATACCACTACACCCCCCATCATCCTCATGTTCCATCATCATCATACCACTACATCCTCATCATCCTCTTGTTCCATCATCATCATCATACCACTACACCCCCCATCATCCTCTTGTTCCATCATCATCATCATACCACTACACCCCCCATCATCCTCTTGTTCCATCATACCACTACACCCCCCATCATCCTCATGTTCCATCATCATCATACCACTACACCCCCCATCATCCTCTTGTTCCATCATCATACCACTATACCCCCCATCATCCTCTTGTTCCACCACCATACCACTACACCCCATCATCCTCTTGTTTCATCATACCACTACACCCCTCATCATCCTCATGTTCCATCATCATCATACCACTACACCCCTCATCATCCTCATGTTCCATCATCATCATACCACTACACCCCCATCATCCTCATGTTCCATCATCATCATACCACTACACCCCTCATCATCCTCATGTTCCATCATCATCATACCACTACACCCCCATCATCCTCATGTTCCATCATCATCATACCACTACACCCCTCATCATCCTCATGTTCCATCATCATCATACCACTACACCCCCATCATCCTCTTGTTCCATCATCATCATACCACTACACCCCCCATCATCCTCTTGTTCCATCATCATACCACTACACCCCCATTATCCTCTTGTTCCACCACCATACCACTACACCCCCATCATCCTCTTCTTCCACCACCATACCACTACACCTCCCATCATGCCCTTTAAAACAAAAAAATCTTTACTCACCTGAATGGTTCCTCTAGTCTTCTTGTCACGCGCGCTGGCGGGCTTACCGCGGCTGGGGGCGGGGCTTCCAGCGGAGGGGGCGGAGCTTCGCGGGACCTGGTTTTTTGCCCTCAAGATGCTCCCAGCCCCGCAAGTCAGCCGGAGGCCGTCCCAGCCTCCTCTTGTGATCGCAGGCAAAACATTGCTTGCGGTCACAAGAGGGAGTGGGAGGCGGGCAGTACAGTGGCAGTACAGTAGCGGCCCGGTCGCGGCGCTGCGACCGTGGTAGCTACGCCACTGAATGCCGCCCCCATGATAACAGCTGGTGGCGCCGCCTGAGGCAGACGACTCAGGTCGCCTCATCATTGCGGCGCCACTGCAGACACTGAGGGAAGTGATACTGTGCAGTGTATATACATACAGACACTGAGGGAAGTGGTACTGTGCAGTGTATATACATACAGACACTGAGGGAAGTGGTACTGTGCAGTGTATATACATACAGACACTGAGGGAAGAGGTACTGTGACTATACATACACACTGAGAGATGTGGTACTGTGCAGTGTATATACATACAGACACTGAGGGAAGTGGTACTGTGCAGTCTATACATACAGACACTGAGGGAAGTGGTACTGTGCAGTCTATACATACACACTAAGGGAAGTGGTACTGTGCAGTCTATACATACACACTAAGGGAAGTGGTACTGTGCAGTCTATACATACCCCCCCCCCCCCCCCCTCGCACCCCACACGCACTGACTACCGCACCTGGCCGCCATCACAACAGACACACTACCAATCCCCCGCCCAGGCCGCGGTCCCCCCACACACATTACTGGCTGGCCGTCACCCCTGCCGTCCCTCCGGTTGTACTCACCCACTATCTAAGCTTGGTGCCGCTGGGGTGAACTTGAAGAACCGCGGCGCCGGGTGAGGAGAGGCGGGAGAGAAGCGCTGGAGGAGTGTGGCGCCTCTGCGGCCGTCCGTCCAATGAATGACGGACGTGCTGGATGACGTCACTGGAGAAGCGTGTCCCCGCACACGTCATCCAGCACATCCGTCATTTATTGGACGGACGGCCGCAGAGGCGCCACGTGATTCGGCGCAGCGTGCGGAAGGCGGAAGTCCTTAAAGAGACAGCGCGCCGCCGGGGCCAGTCGCAAATGGCGCCCAGATTAATAAATCTGGGCGCCATTTGCAAGATGTCAGTCGCATTGGCGACCATTTTGGTCGCCATCTGGAGCCCTGTATATACCAGTATATACCAGTCACACCTCACTGTATTATGCTGGTGTATACTGAGGGGCCACATGAGGGGATTATATACCAGTATATACCAGTCACACCACACTGTATTATACTGGTGGTATACTGAGGAGCCACATGAGGGGATTATATACCAGTATATACCAGTCACACCTCACTGTATTATACTGGTGGTATACTGAGGGGCCACATGAGGGGATTATATACCAGTATATACCAGTCACACCTCACTGTATTATACTGGTGGTATACTGAGGGGCCCACATGGGGGGGGGGATTATATACCAGTATATACCAGTCACACCTCACTGTATTATACTGGTGGTATACTGAGGGGCCCACATGGGGGGGGATTATATACCAGTATACACCAGTCACACCTCACTGTATTATACTGGTGGTATACTGAAGGGCCACATGAGGGGATTATATACCAGTATACACCAGTCACACCTCACTGTATTATACTGGTGGTATACTGAGGGGCCACATTAGGGGGGTGATGCTGAAGGAGATAAAGCTCTAGTCTTCTCCAGTCTGCCCCCGTCACTCCCAGTCTGGCTGCATATGGTATTATGAATAGAGTCAAGTTGTAACACGACGCACCTTGAGGCAGGTATGGCGCTGTTTTTGGAAAAACAAACAAACAAAAAACTGTTTTTTAAACAGTGATAACCGCTATAACCTTAGGGTGGTATTACACGGGCCGAGCAGGGCCCTATAATACCTGTAAACGAGCAGCGATCTGCTAGATCGTTGCTCGTTTACTGGGCCTATTACACGGCCCGATCGTTACCGATGTCCTTGCAGCCTTTGTTTAAACTGTATACATACCTATCCATGGTCCAGGGCTCCTCTTCCTCTGTGCTTCTCCCCGGGTCCCAAGCGCTCCAGCTTCAGAGCGGCCTGTCTCAACTGGCAGGGCGCTCAGCCAATCACTGACCATGGCGGTCCCGAACTGTGATTGGCTGAGCGGCCTGCCAACTGAGACAGGCCGCTCTGATGCTGCAGCGCGCGGGACCTGGGGAGAAGCACAGAGGAAGAGGAGCCCTGCAACCTGGATAGATAATGTATTCCTATTTGCATATGGTCAGCGCGTTTGTATATCCTTCTCATCTAGACCCCTCTGATGGAGTGGTGAGATTGTCCTGGAAAAGAACCCCCCCCCGCTGGTACCTGCCCCTAACTCCCTACGTGTTTCACCAGTTATAGTAATGGTTTCCTAATAACTGCAGGAATCACAGGGATCTAATCCATTGAGAGTGATGGGAAAAGGAACGGCCATAAGTCAGCAGTATTTCCACAGAAGATATTTATTGTGGGTGAGAAATATAATGGGGGATGAGGCTGGGTCCATGGCCGGCACGGCACCTTACCCACAGCAGAGGAGGGAGGATCTCCTGCTCTTTCTGGGACTTCTTTCTTCTATCCTATTTTTTTTGTTTCTGCGCCGCTCCAGCCACCGGCCGACCTGTCGGCATTTTTCATCTCGTTCTTTCCTTTTTTGGCTCCTCGTCAGAGATTTTTTTCTTTGGATCTTAAAGAAGGAGCGGAATCTCTTAAAACGGAATCTCTTCTTCCTCTTGATTTCTTCCGTCTTTTCATGTAGCGTCATTGCCACTGGTGGACGTTTTTTTGGCTTGGACGTGAAATCAGCCATTTTTTTGATCATGGTGGTGATCTCTATATGTGGCAGGCGATGGATGACGGGCTCAGCCTCCTCGACAATGGCGGCTTCATCTCCGCAGCCAATCGCCACATCCGGGATTATATCCACCTCTGGAACGTCTGCAATGTAAAAGGCAAGACATCAGTATCATCCTGTGTCAGACTGGAAAGAATACACTGCTTCCTGTAGGACATACAGCAGCTGATAAGTACCGGAAGACTAGAGATTTTTAAATAGAGGTAGAATAAAAATTTATATAACTTTCTGACGTCAGTAAATTTAAAAGAAGAAAAAAGAATGCCAGAGTCCCCCTTTAAGACATTTATGATATTGTAAGTATTACCTGGATTGTGGACAATGACTTCTCGTAATTCGGTCCCTTCTAGCTTGTGGCGACGCCGGCGTCTGATCCAATATATAGCGCTGTAAAACAAAGCAAAGTCCTTAGGTAAACGTCTAAAGATTACACAATTCATTTATCTGAACACACCACTTCCTGCAGGACATACAGCAGCTGATAAGTACTGGAAGACTGGAGATTATTATAGCGAAGCAAATTGTAAGTCTATAGAAAATTTTGACACCAGTTGATCTGAAATAAAATAAAAAAAAGCAGCAGAAACTTACCAGAGGATTATGGCAACAAACACAAGGACCGCAGCGACTATGAGGATGATAATGCCTCCGCCTGGTAATAACAGAGACAGATATTATTATTATTATTATTGTTATTAGTAGTAGTGGTAGTGGTAGTTGTGGTAGTAGTAGTATATGATGTGTGTGTGTGTGTGTGTGTATATATCACTGTGGAAGTGACTACTCACTGTTCTGGCCGCCGTCCTGCCCGCTGGGGGTCACTATCCCTGAGGTCACTGTCCAGGAAGGAAAATACAGAGATTATATAGAGAAATGTAATTTCCATGTAGAGCAGTAGAGTTCCCCCAGTATGCCGCCATTACCTGATGTCTCAGTCACCTCCTTTACTCCAAAGCACCAAGCACAGAGCATAAATAGCACATAAAGCACGAGCACACTCGGAGCCTCCATCATCTACAAGAGCAGAATCAGGAGTGAGGCCGGTGCAGCCCGGACACACAGAGCACTGCACACAGCACTGTGATGTCATAGGACACTGCACATTCCATTGTGATGTCATCACTCATCAGAGCTGTACTGGGAGGCTGTGTCAGTAACAGGGACGGAGTAACTATGGCAACACTAGCGTGGTGTTCATACTACAGGATAGATAATATCATGATGAATTGGTTTGTGGTAAAAAAAAAATAAAATGCAGTAAAAAAAGCAGTGATATTTTGCAAATCATGGTCTTTTTGGGTGGTCTCGGGCCCCCCAGGAGCTCAGGGCCCGAAATGGACCTATTGTTATCCGCTACTGGTCAGTAATGATGTCATAGTGACATGGAGGGAAGGAGGAGCAGGGTGTGTAGGGGGGAGATGGATTGTTCTTCATCTCATAGTAATAAACCGTCCACAACATTACTAACACTTCACCATAACAGTCTGTGGTTGTATATACTGAGGGACGCCATACAGAACAGTATACAGAGGGATGGAAATTACTTTTAAATCAACTGGTGTCAGAAAGTTATATAGATTTTTAATTTAATACCTTTTAAAAATCTCCAATACTTATCAGCTGCTGCATGTGCTGCGGGAAGTGGTGTATTCTTTCCAGTCTGAAACAGTGGTCTCTGCTGCCACCTCTGCCCTCTCTCTCCTGTGCTCCAGACTGGAAAAAAAAATACACTACTTCCTGCAGGACACGCAGCAGCTGATAAGTACTGGGAGACTTGAGATTTTTTTTTTAATAGAAATAAATTACAAATATTTGGTACTTTTTTTTTTAACTGAACTATCCCTTTAAATATAGGCGCCTGTTATGAGCTCTTTACAGCTAAAGTGGTGAGTGCAGGAGTCGGGGAGGCAGGGATGGGGGAGTAGATGTTTCATTTACCCGTCCTGATGGCACCTCCAGCAGCCACAGTGACGGAAATAAAAAGTGTAGGCGACCTGGGCCCCTAGAGGCAATGTGGGTTCCGGCACTTGCCCTAGTACACCAAGTGCTGGGGCAGGTACATAGTTGCCAACAGTCCCGGTTTTGCCGGGACTGTCTGGGTTTTAAAAGGGCAGTCCTGGGTATGTCCTGGCAAGCCCCGCCCCTCTGACAGCCCCTAATGCAAACTATAAGCCGAAGTAAAGTAAAGCTTGCAGTAATGGCTGGAGGCTGTATATTCTGCCTCCAGCCACTAGATGCCGCTCTCTCCTCCCAGCTACAGGCACTGGAAGGTACACCACTCCTGACCTAGGGCTAGAAGAGCCTGAAGGCTGATGATGGCCGTGTGCTGCAGGGAGACAGGTAATGGTGAGGAGCCCACAGGAGGGGATTATGGTGGAGGAGGGAAAGCTATATACATTGGTGTGAGAGGCCAGTGATCAGGGCTGTGACTGGTATACACTGTATATACAGCTCTGATTACCAGTATACTATCCTCTCACACCAATGTGTATAGCTGTATACCTCCTGCAGCATCATCCCCTCATGTGGGCTCCTCAGTATACCAGCAGTCTCTCACCTCACTGTATTATACTGATGGTATACTGAGAGGCCACATGAGGGGATTATATACCAGTATACACCAGTCACACCTCACTGTATTATACTGGTGGTATACTGAGGGGCCACATGAGGGGATTATATACCAGTATACACCAGTCACACCTCACTGTACTATACTGGTGGTATACTGAGGGGCCACATGAGGGGATTATATACCAGTATATACCAGTCACACCTCACTGTATTATACTGGTGGTATACTGAGGGGCCACATGAGGGGATTATATACCAGTATACACCAGTCACACCTCACTGTATTATACTGGTGGTATACTGAGGGGCCACATGAGGGGATTATATACCAGTATATACCAGTCACACCTCACTGTATTATACTGGTGGTATACTGAGGGGCCACATGAGGGGATTATATACCAGTATATACCAGTCACACCTCACTGTATTATACTGGTGGTATACTGAGGGGCCACATGAGGGGATTATATACCAGTATACACCAGTCACACCTCACTGTATTATACTGGTGGTATACTGAGGGGGCCACATGAGGGGATTATATACCAGTATACACCAGTCACACCTCACTGTACTATACTGGTGGTATACTGAGGGGTCTACGTGAGGGGATTATATACCAGTATATACCAGTCACACCTCACTGTATTATACTGGTGGTATACTGAGGGGCCACATGAGGGGATTATATACCAGTATACACCAGTCACACCTCACTGTATTATACTGGTGGTATACTGAGGGGCCACATGAGGAGATTATAAACCAGTATATACCAGTCACACCTCACTGTACTATACTGGTGGTCAGGGCCGCCGATAGGGCAGTACAACCTCTCCTCCTGTACCCCCCTCCAGCCTCTCCTCCTGTACCCCCCCTCCAGCCTCTCCTCCTGTACCCCTCCCTCCAGCCTCTCCTCCTGTACCCCCCTCCAGCCTCTCCTGTACCCCCCCTCCAGCCTCTCCTCCTGTACCCCCCCTCCAGCCTCTCCTCCTGTACCCCCCCTCCAACCTCTCCTCCTGTACCCCCCCTCCAGCCTCTCCTCCTGTACCCCCCCTCCAGCCTCTCCTCCTGTACCCCCCCCCCTCCAGCCTCTCCTCCTGTACCCCCTCCAGCCTCTCCTCCTGTAATCCCCCTCCAGCCTCTCCTCCTGTACCCCCCCTCCAGCCTCTCCTCCTGTACCCCCCCTCCAGCCTCTCCTCCTGTACCCTCCCTCCAGCCTCTCCTCCTGTACCCCCCCTCCAGCCTCTCCTCCTGTACCCCCCTCCAGCCTCTCCTCCTGTACCCCCCCTCCAGCCTCTCCTCCTGTACCCCCCCTCCAGCCTCTCCTCCTGTACCCCCCCCCCCTCCAGCCTCTCCTCCTGTACCCCCCTCCAGCCTCTCCTCCTGTACCCCCCCTCCAGCCTCTCCTCCTGTACCCCCCCTCCAGCCTCTCCTCCTGTACCCCCCTCCAGCCTCTCCTGTACCCCCCCTCCAGCCTCTCCTCCTGTACCCCCCCTCCAGCCTCTCCTGTACCCCCCCCTCCAACCTCTCCTCCTGTACCCCCCCTCCAGCCTCTCCTCCTGTACCCCCCCTCCAGCCTCTCCTCCTGTACCCCCCCCTCCAGCCTCTCCTCCTGTACCCCCCCTCCAGCCTCTCCTCCTGTACCCCCTCCAGCCTCTCCTCCTGTAATCCCCCTCCAGCCTCTCCTCCTGTACCCTCCCTCCAGCCTCTCCTCCTGTACCCCCCCTCCAGCCTCTCCTCCTGTACCCTCCCTCCAGCCTCTCCTCCTGTACCCCCCCTCCAGCCTCTCCTCCTGTACCCCCCTCCAGCCTCTCCTCCTGTACCCCCCCTCCAGCCTCTCCTCCTGTACCCCCCCCCTCCAGCCTCTCCTCCTGTACCCCCCTCCAGCCTCTCCTGTACCCCCCCTCCAGCCTCTCCTCCTGTACCCCCCCCCTCCAGCCTCTCCTCCTGTACCCCCCCTTCAGCCTCTCCTCCTGTACCCCCCTCCAGCCTCTCCTCCTGCACCCCCCTTCCAGCCTCTCCTCCTGTACCCTCCCTCCAGCCTCTCCTCCTGTACCCCCCCTCCAGCCTCTCCTCCTGTACCCCCCTCCAGCCTCTCCTCCTGTACCCCCCCTCAAGCCTCTCCTCCTGTACCCCCCCTCCAGCCTCTCCTCCTGTACCCCCCCCTCCAGCCTCTCCTCCTGTACCCCCCCTCCAGCCTCTCCTCCTGTACCCCCCCTCCAGCCTCTCCTCTTGTACCCCCCCCTCCAGCCTCTCCTCCTGTACCCCCCCTCCTGTACCCCCTCCAGCCTCTCCTCTTGTACCCCCCTGCCTCTCCTCCTGCACCCCCAGCCTCTCCTCCTGTACCCCTCAGCCTCACCCCCTGCACCCCACAGCCTCTCCCCCAGCCTCTCCTCCTCTACCCCCCCTTCAGCCTCTCCTCCTGCACCCCCCTTCCAGCCTCTCCTCCTGTACCCCCTTCCAGCCTCTCCTCCTGTACCCCTCCTCCTGTACCCCCTCCAGCCTCTCCTCCTGTACCCCCTCCAGCTTCTCCTCTTGTACCCCCCCGCCTCTCCTCCTGCACCCCACAGCCTCTCCTCCTGCACCCCACAGCCTCTCCTCCTGCACCCCAAAGCCTCTCCTCCTGCACCCCACAACCTCTCCCCCTAGCCTACCCTCCTGCACCCCCAGCCTCTCCCCCAGCCTTTCCGTCAGCACCCCCCCAGCCTCTCTGTCAGCACCCCCCAGCCTCTCTGTCAGCACCCCCCAGCCTCTCCTCCTGCACCCCCTAGCCTCTCCACCAGCACCCCCAGCTGCTCTCCCTGCCCCCCAGCTGCTCCTCCTGTCCCCCATCTTCAAAGTTTGCGGTAGTGTACTGACACAGCCCCGCGGTCACTACAGTACACTAGCGCAAACTTTTAAACTAGGACCCAACTACAACAGCCGCAGGCACTACAACTCCCAGCATATGCTGAGGGCTGCAGACTGTCAGTAAATGCTGGGAGTTGTAGTGCCTGCAGCTGTTGTAGTTGGGTATTAGGTGCATTATACACTGGATGCTTTGTGGGGGATCAGAATACAGAGATCTGTGGGGGCTCAGTGCAGGGAAGTGACCCCAGAACATCACTAATAGGGGATAGGGGGAGATGTTTTGTTCTATTCCCTATTAGTGATGTTCTGGGGTCACTTCCCTGCACTGAGCCCCCACAGATCTATATATTCTTATATGCCACAAAGCATCCAGTGTATAGGACCCAACTACAACAGCTGCAAGCACTACAACTCCCAGCATGTACTGACAGTCTGCAGCCCTCAGAGTATGCTGGGAGTTGTAGTACAGTGTAGACAGATGTATTGCTGGACCTTCAGGGCTGATGGTTGTCACTTACAGATTGCAGCCACCAGGAGCCTCTGCACGCAGTGATTTATTACAGGGTTGTCCTCTCAGAGACTACAACTCCCAGCATACCCTGAGAGCTGTATAAATGTAGGGATTTGTCACAGATACAGATGAATTCAGGAAAGGAGCGGGTCAGCATGTCGTGTCTCACTGGTTCTATATTGGTGGGCCCCAGGTCCCCCAGTCCGACACTGGACAGAAGCGGCCCCCAAACTAAGACGTCCCCGGCCTCCTTCCTTCCTCCATCACATTTGTTTGATGAGAACAGCGGGCATCAAGCAGAGCGGCACCCAAGTGCCAGGGTATATACCATGCATGTACAGTAATGGGAGGGGGGGGGGCGCCTCTGCGTGCAAAGTGCCTAGGGCAGCATAAACTCTAAATACAGGCCTGGCTGCCGGCACTTCATACCAGCAGCCTATGGGAGGCCGGGCCGTGACCTCTCCGGCAGGCGTGATCATGTGACGTCATCACGCCTGCCGGAAGTCCCGTCCCTGCAGCTCGCAAGATGGAGCCCAAAGAGGAGGAAGAGCTGCTGCCTGCACAGCGCGGATTAGGTGAGTAGGATGTTTGTTTTTTTAGGGGCACCTCTGGGGGCATTATTAGTGTATGGGGGCACCTCTGGGGGCATTATTAGTGTATGGGGGCACCTCTAGGGGCATTATTAGCATATGGGGGCACCTCTGGGGGCATTATTAGTATATGGGGGCACCTCTGGGGGCATTATTAGTATATGGGGGCACCTCTGGGGGCATTATTAGTTCATGGGGGGCACCTCTGGGGGCATTATTAGTATATGGGGGCACCTCTGGGGGCATTATTAGTATATGGGGGCACCTCTGGGGGCATTATTAGTATATGGGGGCACCTCTGGGGGCATTATTAGCTCATGGGGGCACCTCTGGGGGCATTATTAGTGTATGGGGGCACCTCTGGGGGCATTATTAGTATATGGGGGCACCTCTGGGGGCATTATTAGTGTATGGGGGCACCTCTGGGGGCATTATTAGTATATGGGGGCACCTCTGGGGGCATTATTAGTGTATGGGGGCACCACTGGGGGCATTATTAGTGTATGGGGGCACCTCTGGGAGCATTATTAGTGTATGGGGGCACCTCTGGGGGCATTATTAGTTCATGGGGGCACCTCCGGGGGCATTATTAGTATATGGGGGCACCTCCGGGGGCATTATTAGTATATGGGGGCACCTCCGGGGGCATTATTAGTATATGGGGGCACCTCTGGGGGCATTATTAGTTCTTGGGGGGCACCTCTGGGGGCATTATTGGTATATGGGGGCACCTCTGGGGGCATTATTAGTATATGGGGGCACCTCTGGGGGCATTATTAAGTCATGGGGGGCACCTCTGGGGGCATTATTAGTATATGGGGGCACCTCTGGGGGCATTATTAGTATATGGGGGCACCTCTGGGGGCATTTTTAGCTCATGGGGGCACCTCTGGGGGCATTATTATCTCATTGGGGGCACCTCTGGGGGCATTATTAGTATATGGGGGCACCTCTGGGGGCATTATTAGTTCATGGGGGCACCTCTGGGGGCATTATTAACTCATGGGGGCATCTCTGGGGGCATTATTAGTTCATGGGGGCCACCTCTGGGGGCATTATTAGTTCATGGGGGCACCTCTGGGGGCATTATTAGCTCATGGGGGTACCTCTGGGGGCATTATTAGTGTATGGGGGCACCTCTGGGGGCATTATTAGTGTATGGGGGCACCTCTGGGAGCATTATTAGTGTATGGGGGCACCTCTGGGGGCATTATTAGTTCATGGGGGCACCTCCGGGGGCATTATTAGTATATGGGGGCACCTCCGGGGGCATTATTAGTATATAGGGGCACCTCCGGGGGCATTATTAGTATATGGGGGCACCTCTGGGGGCATTATTAGTTCTTGGGGGGCACCTCTGGGGGCATTATTAGTATATGGGGGCACCTCTGGGGGCATTATTAGTATATGGGGGCACCTCTGGGGCATTATTAAGTCATGGGGGGCACCTCTGGGGGCATTATTAGTATATGGGGGCACCTCTGGGGGCATTATTAAGTCATGGGGGGCACCTCTGGGGGCATTATTAGTATATGGGGGCACCTCTGGGGGCATTATTAGTATATGGGGGCACCTCTGGGGGCATTATTAGCTCATGGGGCACCTCTGGGGGCATTATTATCTCATTGGGGCACCTCTGGGGGCATTATTAGTGTATGGGGGCACCTCTGGGGGCATTATTAGTATATGGGGGCACCTCTGGGGGCATTATTAGTGTATGGGGGCACCTCTGGGGGCATTATTAGTATATGGGGGCACCTCTGGGGGCATTATTAGTATATGGGGGCACCTCTGGGGGCATTATTAGTATATGGGGGCACCTCTGGGGGCATTATTAGCTCATGGGGGCACCTCTGGGGGCATTATTAGTATATGGGGGCACCTCTGGGGGCATTATTAGTATATGGGGGCACCTCTGGGGGCATTATTAGTTCATAGGGGCACCTCTGGGGGCATTATTAACTCATGGGGGCATCTCTGGGGGCATTATTAGTTCATGGGGGCCACCTCTGGGGGCATTATTAGTTCATGGGGGCACCTCTGGGGGCATTATTAGCTCATGGGGGTACCTCTGGGGGCATTATTAGTTCATGGGGGCCACCTCTAGGGGCATTATTAGCTCATGGGGGCACAGCAGGGAATCCTACATACAGGGGGCACAGCAGGGGATCCTACATACAGGGGGCACAGCAGGGAATCCTACATACAGGGGGCACAGCAGGGAATCCTACATACAGGGGGCACAGCAGGGGATCCTACATACAGGGGGCACAGCAGGGAATCCTACATACAGGGGGCACAGCAGGGGATCCTACATACAGGGGGCACAGCAGGGGATCCTACATACAGGGGGCACAGCAGGGAATCCTACATAGAGGGGGCACAGCAGGGGATCCTACATACAGGGGGCATCCCACATTCCTACTCGCTTTACTGCACATAACACCAAACAGCGCAGTTACTATGGGAGCCTACAGGAGGGAGAAAGGGAAGGAAGTTGCTAGAAATGTGCGGAGCCTAAATTGTTTGTCTTGCAGGTTCTGAAAAGATGAAACATATCTGGAAGGAATCATCCTGGAGGTCTGGGCCGGATGGAGAGGAAAAGGGAAAGTGACGCCTCAGATCAAAGAAGACATCACCGGTGAGTCACTGTATGACCGTTTTCTTATTTTGTAGAACATCATTTAGTAGGGGCGCCCCGAGGTGACAGCTACTACATTATCTGTACTCAGAGATATCACTGTGTTATCTGTGGTGTTACATAGGACTGCAGGTGACAGCTACTACATTATCTGTACTCAGAGATATCACTGTGTAATCTGTGGTGTTACATAGGACTGCAGGTGAAATCTACTACATTATCTGTACTCAGAGATACCACTGTGTTATGTGGTGTTACATAGGACTGCAGGTGATATCAGGTGATTTCTCCAGGTTGCAGAAGTTCAAACTTTATTGTGCCCTGGTGTGCTGGTGTCTGTATACATGTGTGCTGGGGTCTGTATGTGTGTATACATGTGTACTGGTGTCTGTATACATGTGTGCTGGTGTCTGTGTGTGAGATCAATTCTAGAGAACTGGCTCATATACCCCATTTTCCCCAGTGGCTTAAAATGTAACCTCTGTTATACAGTTATAAAATTGTAGAACCTAAATGTGAACAAGGTGCAATTCAAATAGACACTTACTTGTATAGCTGTCTCTTGTGCTCTGTATGCAGTGCATTATATTCACCCTTGCAACGTACAATTTATAGCGTGTCTACAAGCCCAGCGGGGCTCATTATGATGGAGACTAAAACTTATACAAGAGTGGGGTAGGGGTTCCCCTGTATTCAGAATGCTGTTGAGTACTAGGCAATGCCCCGTCTGGGATTATTGAATTACGAGGGTCTATGCAGAGCAGGATAAAGACACCTCTGCTGCACAAACAGGATCTCCTAGAAAGCGTTCTCACCGCCATGTATTCGCTATCACTGGCTTGGGTGAGCTAAACTAGTCTGCCTGGGGGTGTGTGTGATTTGTATATGCTCACTAACATGGAACAGCCTCATTATATTAGCCTTATCAACATATTCTATGTTAGTGAGCATACCGGGGGGGGGGGGATATTGGTGAACATATACAAATCAAGCAGCCCCCCAGACCCTCGAAATTCAATAACCCCAAACGGGGCATTGCCTAGTACTCAACAGCATTCTGAATACAGGGGAACCCCTACCCCACTCTTGTATAAGTTTTAGTCTCCATCATAATGAGCCCCGCTGGGCTTGTAGACACGCTATAAATTGTACGTTGCAGGGGTGAATATAATGCACTGCATACAGAGCACAAGAGGCAGCTATACAAGGAAGTGTCTGTATGGTGACATTTACATTGCACCTTGTTCACATTTAGTTTCTACAATTTTATAACTGTATAACAGAGGTTACATTTTAAGCCACTGGGGAAAATGGGATATATGAGCCAGTTCTCTAGAATTGATCGGAACCAAATTATACCTCCCAGCAAGGCGTGGGGCGAACACACTATTTTTTTTTTTATTAATGTGGGGGGCCCAGACACTTTGGTTGTATGGGGCCCCGAAATTCCTGATGGCGGCCCTGCTGGTGGTGTACTGAGGGGCCACATGAGGGGATTATATACCAGTATACACCAATCACACCTCACTGTATTATACTGGTGGTATACTGAGGGGCCACATGAGGGGATTATATACCAGTATACACCAATCACACCTCACTGTATTATACTGGTGTTATACTGAGGGGCCACATGAGGGGATTATATACCAGTATATACCAGTCACACCTCACTGTATTATACTGGTGGTATACTGAGGGGCCACATGAGGGGATTATATACCAGTATATACCAGTCACACCTCACTGTATTATACTGGTGGTATACTGAGGGGCCACATGAGGGGATTATATACCAGTATATACCAGTCACACCTCACTGTATTATACTGGTGGTATACTGAGGGGCCACATGGGGGATTATATACCAGTATACACCAGTCACACCTCACTGTATTATACTGGTGGTATACTGAGGGGATTATATACCAGTATACACCAGTCACACCTCACTGTATTATACTGGTGGTATACTGAGGGGCCCACATGGGGGGGGATTATATACCAGTATACACCAGTCACACCTCACTGTATTATACTGGTGGTATACTGAGGGGCCACATGAGGGGATTACCAGTATATACCAGTCACACCTCACTGTATTATGCTGGTGTACACTGAGGGGCCACATGAGGGGATTATATACCAGTATACACCAGTCACACCTCACTGTATTATACTGGTGTATACTGAGGGGCCACATGAGGGGATTATATACCAGTATACACCAGTCACACCTCACTGTATTATACTGGTGGTATACTGAGGGGCCACATGAGGGAATTATATACCAGTATACACCAGTCACACCTCACTGTATTATACTGGTGTATACTGAGGAGCCACATGAGGGGATTATATACCAGTATACACCAGTCACACCTCACTGTATTATACTGGTGTATACTGAGGGGCCACATGAGGGGATTATATACCAGTATACACCAGTCACACCTCACTGTATTATACTGGTGGTATACTGAGGGGATTATATACCAGTATATACCAGTCACACTACACTGTATTATACTGGTGGTATACTGAGGGGCCACATGAGGGGATTATATACCAGTATACACCAGTCACACCTCACTGTATTATACTGGTGGTATACTGAGGGGCCACATGAGGGGATTATATACCAGTATACACCAGTCACACCTCACTGTATTATACTGGTGGTATACTGAGGGGCCACATTAGGGGGGTGATGCTGAAGGAGATAAAGCTCTAGTCTTCTCCAGTCTGCCCCCGTCACTCCTAGTCTGGCTGCATATGGTATTATGAATAGAGTCAAGTTGTAACACGACGCACCTTGGGGCAGGTATGGCGCTGTTTTTGGAAAAACAAACAAACAAAAAACTGTTTTTTAAACAGTGATAACCGCTATAACCTTAGGGTGGTATTACACGGGCCGAGCAGGGCCCTATAATACCTGTAAACGAGCAGCGATCTGCTAGATCGTTGCTCGTTTACTGGGCCTATTACACGGCCCGATCGTTACCGATGTCCTTGCAGCCTTTGTTTAAACTGTATACATACCTATCCATGGTCCAGGGCTCCTCTTCCTCTGTGCTTCTCCCCGGGTCCCAAGCGCTCCAGCTTCAGAGCGGCCTGTCTCAACTGGCAGGGCGCTCAGCCAATCACTGACCATGGCGGTCCCGAACTGTGATTGGCTGAGCGGCCTGCCAACTGAGACAGGCCGCTCTGAAGCTGCAGCGCGCGGGACCTGGGGAGAAGCACAGAGGAAGAGGAGCCCTGCAACCTGGATAGATAATGTATTCCTATTTGCATATGGTCAGCGCGTTTGTATATCCTTCTCATCTAGACCCCTCTGGTGGAGTGGTGAGATTGTCCTGGAAAAGAACCCCCCCCCCGCTGGTACCTGCCCCTACCTCCCTACGTGTTTCACCAGTTATAGTAATGGTTTCCTAGTAACTGCAGGAATCACAGGGATCTAATCCATTGAGAGTGATGGGAAAAGGAACGGCCATAAGTCATCAGTATTTCCACAGAAGATATTTATTGTGGGTGAGAAATATAATGGGGGATGAGGCTGGGTCCATGGCCGGCACGGCACCTTACCCACAGCAGAGGAGGGAGGATCTCCTGCTCTTTCTGGGACTTCTTTCTTCTATCCTATTTTTTTTGTTTCTGCGCCGCTCCAGCCACCGCCCGACCTGTCGGCATTTTTCATCTCGTTCTTTCCTTTTTTGGCTCCTCGTCAGAGATCTTTTTCTTTGGATCTTAAAGAAGGAGCGGAATCTCTTAAAACGGAATCTCTTCTTCCTCTTGATTTCTTCCGTCTTTTCATGTAGCGTCATTGCCACTGGTGGACGTTTTTTTGGCTTGGACGTGAAATCAGCCATTTTTTTGATCATGGTGGTGATCTCTATATGTGGCAGGCGATGGATGACGGGCTCAGCCTCCTCGACAATGGCGGCTTCATCTCTGCAGCCAATCGCCACATCCGGGATTATATCCACCTCTGGAACGTCTGCAATGTAAAAGGCAAGACATCAGTATCATCCTGTGTCAGACTGGAAAGACTACACCACTTCCTGCAGGACATACAGCAGCTGATAAGTACCGGAAGACTAGAGATTTTTAAATAGAGGTAGAATAAAAATCTATATAACTTTCTGACGTCAGTAAATTTAAAAGAAGAAAAAAGAATGCCAGAGTCCCCCTTTAAGACATTTATGATATTGTAAGTATTACCTGGATTGTGGACAATGACTTCTCGTAATTCGGTCCCTTCTAGCTTGTGGCGACGCCGGCGTCTGATCCAATATATAGCGCTGTAAAACAAAGCAAAGTCCTTAGGTAAACGTCTAAAGATGACACAATTCATTTATCTGAACACACCACTTCCTGCAGGACATACAGCAGCTGATAAGTACTGGAAGACTGGAGATTATTATAGCGAAGCAAATTGTAAGTCTATAGAAAATTTTGACACCAGTTGATCTGAAATAAAATAAAAAAAAGCAGCAGAAACTTACCAGAGGATTATGGCAACAAACACAAGGACCGCAGCGACTATGAGGATGATAATGCCTCCGCCTGGTAATAACAGAGACAGATATTATTATTATTATTATTATTATTATTATTAGTAGTAGTAGTAGTAGTAGTAGTAGTGGTAGTTGTAGTGGTAGTTGTGGTAGTAGTAGTATATGATATGATGTGTGTGTGTGTATATATCACTGTGGGAGTGACTACTCACTGTTCTGGCCGCCGTCCTGCCCGCTGGGGGTCACTATCCCTGAGGTCACTGTCCAGGAAGGAAAATACAGAGATTATATAGAGAAATGTAATTTCCATGTAGAGCAGTAGAGTTCCCCCAGTATGCCGCCATTACCTGATGTCTCCGTCACCTCCTTTACTCCAAAGCACCAAGCACAGAGCATACATAGCACATAAAGCACGAGCACACTCGGAGCCTCCATCATCTACAAGAGCAGAATCAGGAGTGAGGCCGGTGCAGCCCGGACACACAGAGCACTGCACACAGCATTGTGATGTCATAGGACACTGCACATTCCATTGTGATGTCATCACTCATCAGAGCTGTACTGGGAGGCTGTGTCAGTAACAGGGACGGAGTAACTATGGCAACACTAGCGTGGTGTTCATACTACAGGATAGATAATATCATGATGAATTGATTTGTGGTAAAAAAAAAAAAATGCAGTAAAAAAAGCTGTGATATTTTGCAAATCATGGTCTTTTTGGGTGGTCTCGGGCCCCCCAGGAGCTCAGGGCCCGAAATGGACCTATTATTATCCGCTACTGGTCAGTAATGATGTCATAGTGACATGGAGGGAAGGAGGAGCAGGGTGTGTAGGGGGGAGATGGATTGTTCTTCATCTCATAGTAATAAACCGTCCACAACATTACTAACACTTCACCATAACAAACAGTCTGTGGTTGTATATACTGAGGGACGCCATACAGAACAGTATACAGAGGGATGGAAATTACTTTTAAATCAACTGGTGTCAGAAAGTTATATAGATTTTTAATTTAATACCTTTTAAAAATCTCCAATACTTATCAGCTGCTGCATGTGCTGCGGGAAGTGGTGTATTCTTTCCAGTCTGAAACAGTGGTCTCTGCTGCCACCTCTGCCCTCTCTCTCCTGTGCTCCAGACTGGAAAAAAAATACACTACTTCCTGCAGGACACGCAGCAGCTGATAAGTACTGGAAGACTTGAGATTTTTTTTTTTACAGAAATAAATTACAAATATTTGGTACTTTTTTTTTTACTGAACTATCCCTTTAAATATAGGCGCCTGTTATGAGCTCTTTACAGCTAAAGTGGTGAGTGCAGGAGTCGGGGAGGCAGGGATGGGGGAGTAGATGTTTCATTTACCCGTCCTGATGGCACCTCCAGCAGCCACAGTGACGGAAATAAAAAGTGTAGGCGACCTGGGCCCCTAGAGGCAATGTGGGTTCCGGCACTTGCCCTAGTACACCAAGTGCTGGGGCAGGTACATAGTTGCCAACAGTCCCGGTTTTGCCGGGACTGCCTGAGTTTTAAAAGGGCAGTCCTGGGTATGTCCTGGCAAGCCCCGCCCCTCTGACAGCCCCTAATGCAAACTGTAAGCCGAAGTAAAGTAAAGCTTGCAGTAATGGCTGGAGGCTGTATATTCTGCCTCCAGCCACTAGATGCCGCTCTCTCCTCCCAGCTACAGGCCCTGGAAGGTACACCACTCCTGACCTAGGGCTAGAAGAGCCTGAAGGCTGATGATGGCCGTGTGCTGCAGGGAGACAGGTAATGGTGAGGAGCCCACAGGAGGGGATTATGGTGGAGGACGAAAAGCTATATACATTGGTGTGAGAGGCCAGTGATCAGGGCTGTGACTGGTATACACTGTATATACAGCTCTGATTACCAGTATACTATCCTCTCACACCAATGTGTATAGCTGTATACCTCCTGCAGCATCATCCCCTCATGTGGGCTCCTCAGTATACCAGCAGTCTCTCACCTCACTGTATTATACTGATGGTATACTGAGGGGGATTATATACCAGTATATACCAGTCACACCTCACTGTATTATACTGGTGTATACTGAGGGGCCACATGAGGGGATTATATACAAGTATATACCAGTCACACCTCACTGTATTATACTGGTGTATACTGAGGGGCCACATGAGGGGATTATATACAAGTATATACCAGTCACACCTCAATGTATTATACTGGTGTATACTGAGGGGCCACATGAGGGGATTATATACCAGTATATACCAGTCACACCTCACTGTATTATACTGGTGGTATACTGAGGGGCCACATGAGGGGATTATATACCAGTATATACCAGTCACACCTCACTGTATTATACTGGTGTATACTAAGGGGCCACATGAGGGGATTATATACCAGTATATACCAGTCACACCTCACTGTATTATACTGGTGGTATACTGAGGGGCCACATGAGGGGATTATATACCAGTATATACCAGTCACACCTCACTGTATTATACTGGTGGTATACTGAGGGGCCACATGAGGGGATTATATACCAGTATATACCAGTCACGCCTCACTGTATTATACTGGTGTATACTGAGGGGCCACATGAGGGGATTATATACCAGTATATACCAGTCACACCTCACTGTATTATACTGGTGGTATACTGAGGGGCCACATGAGGGGATTATATACCAGTATATACCAGTCACACCTCACTGTATTATACTGGTGGTATACTGAGGGGCCACATGAGGGGATTATATACCAGTATATACCAGTCACACCTCACTGTATTATACTGGTGGTATACTGAGGGGCCACATGAGGGGATTATATACCAGTATACACCAGTCACACCTCACTGTACTATACTGGTGGTATACTGAGGGGTCTACGTGAGGGGATTATAAAAACCAGTATATACCAGTCACACCTCACTGTACTATACTGGTGGTATACTGAGGTTCCACATGAGGGGATTATATACCAGTCACACCTCACTGTATTATACTGGTGGTATACTGAAGGGCCACATGAGGGGATTATATACCAGTATACACCAGTCACACCTCACTGTGTTTTACTGGTGGTATACTGAGGGGCCACATGAGGGGATTATATACCAGTATACACCAGTCACACCTCACTGTATTATACTGGTGGTATACTGAGGGGCCACATGAGGGGATTATATACCAGTATACACCAGTCACACCTCACTGTATTATACTGGTGGTATACTGAGGGGCCACATGAGGGGATTATATACCAGTATACACCAGTCACACCTCACTGTATTATACTGGTGGTATACTGAGGGGCCACATGAGGGGATTATATACCAGTATACACCAGTCACACCTCACTGTATTATACTGGTGGTATACTGAGGGGCCACATGAGGGGATTATATACCAGTATACACCAGTCACACCTCACTGTATTATACTGGTGGTATACTGAGGGGCCACATGAGGGGATTATATACCAGTATACACCAGTCACACCTCACTGTATTATACTGGTGGTATACTGAGGGGCCCACATTAGGGGGGTGATGCTGAAGGAGATTAAGCTCTAGTCTTCTCCAGTCTGCCCCCGTCACTCCTAGTCTGGCTGCATATGGTATTATGAATAGAGTCAAGTTGTAACACGACGTACCTTGGGGCAGGTATGGCGCTGTTTTTGGAAAAACAAACAAACAAAAAACTGTTTTTTAAACAGTGATAACCGCTATAACCTTAGGGTGGTATTACACGGGCCGATGGGGGCCCGATAATACCTGTAAACGAGCAGCGATCTGCTAGATCGTTGCTCGTTTACTGGGCCTATTACACGGCCCGATAATCGTTTGACAAGAGCTGCAAGGACATCGTTACCGATGTCCTTGCAGCCCTTGCTAAACTGGCATACATTACCCATCCACGTTCCAGGGCTGCTCCTGCCGTCCGCTTCTCCCGGGGTCCCGTGCGCGCTCTAGCTTCACACAGGCCTTTGTGAAGCTAGAGCGCGCGCGGGACGGCAGGAGCAGCCCTGGAACGTGGATGGGTAATGTATATCGTTAGTCGTCGGCCACGCACCGCTATTACACGCAGCGGTGCGCGGTCGGCGCCCGACGAACATAGGGTCTAACCTATATCAACGATCAGCCGATGATCGTTGTCATCGGCTGATCGTTGCATTTATTACACGGAGCGATAATCGGCCGAATCGGGCCAATTCGGCCGATTATCGTTCCGTGTAATAGTACCCTTACTCTCACTGTCTAATATGTAGTTGGGGTGTTGGTAAAAAGCTTTTAAAGGTGGCAGCTGGTTGTGTTCTTATATTGGCACCGTACTATACCCAGTGTCGCACTGGCCCACCAGAGGACCGGAGAATCCTCCAGTAGGCCCCCATCTTTAGAACCTGCATTAATACTGACTGACATGTAGACTCTCAATGATTCTTCACTGGTGTACTTGCTAGCTGGTCAGCCACACACTGCATGTCTGGCATCTAAGCCTCTAAGTAATGTAATGCTCATACAATCCTTCCGTCTATCTTTATCCATGCCCAGATCTTGGGTTTTTATAGTACCGCGGAGGTAAACCCTGAATAACGCAGGAAGTGGGTGAGTATTCTTACATTCTCCCACAAGGAGCAGGGACCCCTTTTATTTTGACAGGAGTCTCTGCTCCTCCTTTGTAGGTAGTTGTGTGTTATGTACTGTTCTTACCAAGGAGCAAATGGCGATACCTACACAACTTCTCACATCACTGGGCAAATTTGATAAGTGTGTGTTGTTTCCAAATAGTGGGCGTGGCCTCCAGACATTAGCAAAAACATAGAAAATGGTACAAATTTTGGCGGATATTTGGCTTCTAGCCAGCGCAGAATTAGTATTTTTATTTTGCTTCTCCTGCTGATGTGGTTTTTCTGATGAATTCCGCCGTCTTGCTCCTCTATTTTATAGTTTGTCACTCATGGCTGATTTAGTTATAGAAACATGCGACCACCCGGAGTTCTCAATGTGCCGCCACCGCCGCGATGGATGTTTTTCTCTCCCTAATTGTAATGAGCAATTTGGGAATAAGTGGGACTCAGTTTGATACAATCAGAGTTGTCATTGTGTCTGTAATGTCTCCGGCCTCCCCTGATGAAGCCGCCCCATTCCCGTCAGACCGGACCCTGATTGTATAACATAGTCGTACAGAATTACTCCTGCTTAGCCCTAAAATTTCGAAACTCTTTTTGACTGGAATAGTCTGCAGTCATTGCATGGAGTGAGGCGCTCCTGGCAGAGTGATGTGCTCAGCTGGAAAGCCCCCCTGCCGAGATCCTCTCCAAGAGAGACATCAGGGACTCGGTCTATCTGTGTCGGATGACCTCTCATGCAGTCTCGATGAGCGCTTATTACAGCAACTCCTGGGTGAGCTTGTTCACTTCAGCGATACAAGTCGGAAAAAACAAAAAAAAACGCTACATCTTTTATCTGGCTCAAAAGTTATATAAGGATTGTTTCTAGTGTATTTTTATGGTCCCCGGTAGTGATGAGTGAACATTCCGATGTTCTGTTCGGGTCTTGAACTGGAACATTAAAAAAATTCACGAACAATGAACGAATGTACAGTAGAAGCACTTGTTACAGTGCTTACAAATTATCAGGTGCGAAGTGTAAAATACGTAATAGTGGAGCAATTGCGAGGTGCGTAGCATTCGCCTGTACGTATATATACGCAATGACGTGCATGCATGTATCAGGCAATACACATGAGGAATGCTAGGCAGCAGCATGTAGTAAGCTCAGCAAGTCAGTATCTCCCAGCGAGCCTCCCCCCTTTTGGCCTCGGGGAACTCAAATACGCTGTGAAGGTGATGGACAGGATGGACTATATTGGACGACTGGTCACTACAGGGTTAAGAAATGAATCCTTATAGCGCTAAAATGCTGGATTCTGTCACCCTCCCTACACTGACAATTTCACAATGTTCTAAGCCCTACTCTGTAAGCTCTCCCTCCCTACACCAACAATTTCACAATGTTCTAAGCCCTACTCGGTCAGCTCTCCCTCCCTACACTGACAATTTCTCAACGTTCTTAGCCCTACTTGGTCAGCTCTCCCTCCCTACACTGACAATTGCACAATGTTCTAAGCCCTCCTCGGTCAGCTCTCCCTCCCTACACTGACAATTGCACAATGTTCTAAGCCCTCCTCGGTCAGCTCTCCCTCCCTTCACTGACAATTGCACAATGTTCTACGCCCTCCTCGGTCAGCTCTCCCTCCCTACACTGACAATTTCTCAATGTTCTAAGCCCTACTTGGTCAGCTCTCCCTCCCTACACTGACAATTGCACAATGTTCTAAGCCCTCCTCGGTCAGCTCTCCCTCCCTACACTGACAATTGCACAATGTTCTAAGCCCTACTTGGTCAACTCTCCCTCCCTTCACTGACAATTGCACAATGTTCTACGCCCTCCTCGGTCAGCTCTCCCTCCCTACACTGACAATTTCTCAATGTTCTAAGCCCTACTTGGTCAGCTCTCCCTCCCTACACTGACAATTGCACAATGTTCTAAGCCCTACTCAGATTGTGTCACTCTCCCTACTGAACGACACAAGAATCAAAAAACACTGTGAAAAATTTACCTCAGCATCACGTTTTTATAGTGTGTGCGTAACGTACATAATGACGCTAATCGTACAGCCAATCCCATTAATGACAGCAGTGAACATGGCTACTACAGTACGTGAGGTGCCCTTCCTTCCCCACACATTCATTGGCTCTTTCAAATTGGTGGGAGGAAACTTAGGTAGTTGCGTACATCGCAAGATAAACGTTCGCATGTTCGAATATGTTTAAATAGATTTGTTATGTAAAGCCTGCGTCAGGCCCAGGACCTACCGGTTGTACTAAGAGACGTATGCCTCTTAGGGGGACATTTATGAAGTCCGGCGTTTTTTACGCCGGACTTATAAATGTTCCCGCATCTCCGGCGCTACGGAGGAAAGGTGGAGTAGGTTTTCGCCGTATCTTTAGGGGTAAAAAATGTCCGTGCCCCCAGTTCTGCCCCCTCAACACCCACTCCCCGCCCCCCCCCCCCCGGCATACCCGGCGGAAAGGGGCGATTTGCGAATATTTTATTCGCAAATGGCCGTTTTGCGAATAAAATATTCGCAAATCGCCCATTTCCGCCGAAAAATACGCAATTTTGTAATGATACATGTCGCCCTTAGTGTTTATTTAAGGCTTTATTTAACCCCTTAAGGTCAAAGCCAATTTTCGTTTTTGCACTTTTGCTTTTTCCACTTTATGTTTAAAAGTCCATAGCGCTTGCATTTTTTCACCTAGAGACGTATATGAGCGCTTATTTTTTGCGAAACCAATTGTACTTTGCAATGACAGGCATTATTTTTCCATAACATATGCTGCGAAACCGGAAAAAAAATCATTTGCGCTGTCAAATTGTATAAAAAAAAGGAATTTGTTTTGATTTCGGGGAGTTTTGCTTTTACGTCGTTCGCCCTATGGTAAAACTGACTTGTTATTCATGTTCCTCAAGTCATTACGATTACAACGATATATAACATGTATAACTTTTATATTATCTGATGGCTTTTAAAAAATTCAAACCATTGTTAACAGATATATGTTTCTTAAAATCGCTTCGTTCCCAGGCTTATAGCGCTTTTATCCTTTAGTCTATGGGGCTGTGTGAGGTGTCATTTTTTGCGCCATGACACGTACTTTCTATCGGTACCTTGACTGCGCATATACAACTTTTTGATCGCTTTTTATAAAAAATTTTCTGGATCTGATGCGACCAAAAATGCGCAATTTTGCACTTTGGAATTTTGTTGCGCTTACGCCGTTTACCGTGCGAGATCAGGAATGTGATTAATTAATAGTTCGGGCGATTACGCGCGCGGCGATACCAAACATGTTTGTTTATTTATTTATATTTATAAAATTGGAAAAGGGGGGTGATTTGGACTTTTAATAGGGCAGGGGATTTTTTATTAATGAAAAAACATTTTTACTTTTATTTTTACTGTAACTAGAAGCCCCCTGGGGGACTTGTATATACACGCCATTGATGTCTCATATAGATCAATGCTATGTATATGCACAGCAAAGATCAATTAGATCGGTCATAGATTGCTATGGCCTGCTGCAGTCCATAGCAATGTATTGCCGAGCCGGAATCAGCGTCATTGCGACGCTGAGGCCCGGCACGGGCAGAAGAACGGATCTCCCCCCCCGCGATGCGATCTCCCCCCCACTAGGCACCAGGGACATGTGGATCAAAGCCTCTAAGTGCAGCTGTCAGGTTTGACAGCTGCACTTAGAGGATTAATTAGCCGGCGCGGCAACGGGACCCGCGCCGGCTAATAGAGGCCCTGCCGGCTGCACATGTCAGCCGGGATCAGCGCCATTCAGAGCGGGGTCCCGGCGGGACCCCTCTCTGAACACCCCGCGCGACACCATGACGTATCAGATATGTCATGGGTCGCTAAGGGGTTAACCTCTTAAGGACATAGGACGTACCGGTACGTCCTATGTCCTCACTTGCACTTCAAAGCGGGGCCGCGCGGCGGCCCCGCTTTGAAGTGCCACGATCCCGGGTGCCGCGTGTAGCCCGGGACCGCTGCTATTAGCGGGCACGGTCGGATCGCCGTGCCCGCTAATTAGCTAATCGGAGGCAGCTGTCAAAGTTGACAGCTGCCTCCGATTACCGGAGGCAACGTTTCCCTGGTGTCTAGTGGGGGAGATCGCTCCTCCGGGACCTTGTCCCGGAGGAGCGATCTCCGTTACTGATGCCGGCCGGGGACGCGTCCAAGATGGCGCCGTCCCCGGCTCGGCACTCGTTTACTTCCGGCTGCAGCAGCCGAAAGCAAACGAGTGCCGATCTCATGGATCTCTGCAGCATATCTATGCTGCAGAGATCTCAATGAGAGATCCAAGTGTATATACTAGAAGTCCCCCAGGGGGGCTTCTAGTATATGTGTAAAAAAAAAAAATAGTGTTGTTAATAGTAAAAAGCCCCCTCCCCTAATAAAAGTCTGAATCACCCCCCTTTTCCCAGGCTTTAAATAAAAGTAAACAAATAAATAAATAAATAAACATGTTTGGTATCGCCGCGTGCGTAATCGCCCGAACTATTAATTAATCACATTCCTGATCTCTTACGGTAAACGGCGTCAGCGCAAAAAAATCCCAAAGTGCAAAATTGCGCATTTTTGGTCGCATCAAATCCAGAAAAAATGTAATAAAAAGCGATCAAAAAGACGTATATGGGCAATCAAGGTACCGATAGAAAGATCACATCATGGCGCAAAAAATGACACCTCGCACAGCCCCATAGACCAAAGGATAAAAGCGCTATAAGCCTGGGAATGGAGCGATTTTAAGGAACGTATATTGGTTAACAACGGTTTGAATTTTTTACAGGCCATCAGATACAATATAAGTTATACATGTTACATATCGTTTTAATCGTAACAACTTGAGGAACATGCATAACAAGTCAGTTTTACCCCAGGGCGAACGGCGTAAAAACACATTTCCCCCAAATAAAAGAAATGCGTTTTTTTTTTCAATTTCACCACACTTTGAATTTTTTTCTGGTTTCGCAGTGTACTTTATGCAAAAATTCAGCCTGTAATTGCAAAGTACAATTAGTGACGCAAAAAATAAGGGCTCATGTGGGTTTCTAGGTGGAAAAATGCAAGTGCTATGACCTTTTATGCACAAGGAGGAAAAACCGAAAACGTAAAAACGAAAATGGGCCATGTCCTTAAAGGGTTAAAGGGGGTTGTTCAACAAAATCTATCATCTTCTATCTATCTATCTATCTATCTATCTATCTATCTATCTATCTATCTATCTATTTACAGTATCTATCTACAGTATCTATCTATCTCCTATCTATTATCTATCTATCTACTATCTATCTATCTATCTATCTATCTATCTATCTATCTATCTATCTATCTATCTATCTATCCTCCCCAACAGAAGATGTTCCATAACTAATCCACCTCTGCTACACCAGCAGCGGGATACAGGGATGTATAATCAGTATTTCTGCCAGCCTGTATAGTTCATAAGGAGAATGCTTGTTAAGTATTTTGTCTGGAGGGACAATGCACGGAGAATGACAACTGAGCCGAGACGGAATATCAAGTACACTCCACACTCATTAGTATTAATGGAAGTTACAGCAATTAAATCTCCATCAGCGAGGGCCAAGACACACGCCACGGCTCCTGACAGACCCAGGTTTGGGGGTGATGGGGGGGGGATGTACATGTCGCAGTTATAGATGTCTCACTGCACCAGCTCTTTCTGCCTGGTGCTGTACATTACGCAGTTAGGGACGATGAGAAATCACAGCATTTTTATTCCGAAATGAGTCCCTCTGATTTGGACATTGTTTCTTGTGGCAATTATAATTTGCATCTAGTCCCAGCACAGACAGAGAAATCCAGACACAGACATGAAAAGTTCCAATGTGATTCATCAATCATCATAATTCACCGAGATTCGGAATATTTGTTTCCTGCTGGTTACATACGGCTTTTGGTGAACTTTTCCCCCTGTAATAAAAAACAAATTTATATTATATTTTTACTTCTATAAATCTTGAGGACGTTCTTTTCCATCAAGCCTTGGAGTGACTAATAAAGAACTAAGCGGAGTCATTCTAAATTTTACAAACAACTGTGGTAAGAATACTCACCTGCTCCCTGCTCCTGTCTGTGGCCAGGCCCAAACCGCAATCTTCCTCTGGCCTACAGTTACTATTTACAAGTGAGTGGAGAAATTCTCCAGTGTTCTTATTCTGACACTACCCTAGAGGAGCAGGGACTCCTGTCATTTAGAAAAGAGTCTCTGCTCCTGGCATGGACATAGATAGTAGTGAGGAGGGGGTAAGTATTCTGAAACTACCCCTAGAGGAGCTGGGATTCCTGCCATGTAGAAAAGAGTCTCTGCTCCTGGCATGGACATAGATAGTAGTGAGGAGGGGGTAAGTATTCTGAAACTACCCCTAGAGGAGCTGGGATTCCTGCCATATAGAAAAGAGTCTCTGCTCCTGGCATGGACATAGATAGGATTGGGGAAAAGGAGAGTATTTTCACACTATTTTTAGCCCTGTCCAATTTAGCTTTGTACTCTGCCGGGATAGTGACGTGAGAGAGGAAGAAGAAATTTGTATTCACGTGTCAGGATACCCGTCCTATAAGGGTAGTACAAAGCTCCAGGTCCCTGTGCTGGGGAAGCAGACTTCCCAAATCCTTTCAGGAGAGCTGTGCATTACACAGTGAAATACGTAGGCAAGTTGCAGCTTTGTTTTACTGGATAGAGGTCACTGTCCTGAGTATTCCTGACACGATCATCGGCTGATCGTTCTCTCTATTCCAAGGAGCAATATTCCCGATTCGGCCGATTATTGTTCCGTGGAATAGGCCCCTAATATATGCGTGTTTAGCCCCATAGAAATACACTTTCCTCACCAGGTCTTCATAGAGTACATCGCACCTCCTACAGACAGTATGAGTAAAATTGCTGAATTTCAATATCCGACAGACAGTAGCATCCAGCTGTCCAATAAGACGCTCATCCTCCAATCATGTGTATGAGCGTAACTTTGAAGTTTACAATAGTGGGCTATTCTTTTACAAAAGGAGGGATAGAGAGAAAAGACACCACTGTGCAATGTAGAAACATCAATAGCACAAGCAGATAATAAAGCAAATATCCAAAGCAAAGCAAACGCGGATAGAATTGGAAGAGCGACGGCACATCAGACGGCCCAGCTCCCGTCCCCCATGGATATGAAATGCTACAGCTGTCTCTTTCCGCCTTCTAATAGTCTTTACATACAAACCTTCCATCCACCTTGAAATCAGACGCTCTCCTCCTGTAGTTAAATATGTATACTTCTGAACATTTAACATTTTCTAAAGAAGACCCCGGAGCCCTTGTTTAGACATCTCCATGGAGATGGATTTTTCAACGATAAATGGCGCAGGTGCCGAGAAAGAGACTCAGACCTTTTGCCGACTGTTGGAGATCGGAGAACTTCCAGAAAGCGGTAACGGTGAGACACCCAGAGACCCGGGGTTTTCACTTTGTCTGTCACAAGTTGTTAGCTTGTTCATTCTGGCAACATTGTTATATATCAACCTTTAGGCCTGTGAACTATACTCTCTCCGTATGTGAAGTTCCTTCGAGGTGACATTGACTGGAAGGAAAGCTGGAAATGTTATAATGTGGAACATGTGGGATCATGTCTGATCAAGGAGCAAAAATAGAGAGAAAAGGGGAGATTCATCAAACATGGTTTAAAGTGAAACTGGCTCAGTTGCCCCTAGCAACCAATCAGATTCCACTTTTTATTCCTCACAGACTCTTTGGAAACTGAAAGAAATGTAGAGTCTGATTGGTTGCTAGGGGTAACTGAGCCAGGTTCACTAGACACCATGGGAAAGATTTATCAAACATGGTATGAAGTGAAACTGTCTCAGTTGCCCCTAGCAACCAATCAGATTCCACCTTTCATTTTCTAAAGAGCCTGTGAGGAATGAGAGGTGGAATCTGATTGGTTGCTAGGGGCAGCGGAGTCTGCTTCTCTTAACACCATGTTTGATAAATCTCCCCCTATGTTTGATAAATCTCCCCCATACCATTCTATCTTGTCCATATATATATATATATATATATATATATATATATATATATATATATATATAGTCTCCAAGATCATCTTTAGCTGGATATATAAGTTGTGATCACTAGCTGTTGTATCACCATGGTTTAATATGAATTTAATATGAATGAATTTGTAGTATTTGGCGGGGGTTATCCAGGCTTAGAAAAACATGGCTGCTTTCTTCCTGTCCTTGGTTTGGGTGTGGGGTGTTGCAGCTAAGTTCCATTGGAGTGAATAGGGCTGAATTGTAATACCACACACAACCTGAGAAGAGGGCTGGCGCTGTTTTTGCAAGACAATTGCATTCTCTAAGGCCTCATTCACACGTCCGCATCAGTTTTTACTGTAAGGAAATCCTGATCAGGAGGCTTAAAATGTCATCAGGATTTCCTAACAGTAATCTGTTTTTACCTTCAGGAAAACATCAGGAAAGGCCTTCAGGATTTCCTGATCAGAAGACACGTCCTATTTTTTCTGGATCTATTTTCCGGAACAGACACCCTTTCGGAAAAATTCAGAAGGGTGTCCGTGACTAATTAAAGGGTATGGGTCCGGAAATCCGTCCGGTTTTTGTCTGTTTGCCCGATTAAAAAGAAGTAGAGAGCAGATCGTCTTTTCATTACTCTCAATCTGCAGCTGCAGTAACCCAGCTTGGCCACTAGACAACGTACAGCACCATCTGCTTCCTTTTTACCATCACAGCACTAGCAAACAGTAGATCGGTGGGGTTGCCGGGTGTTAGCATTTTACTTCTCTAGACAGTTCCTGACATGGACAGAGGTGGCAGCAGAGAGCACTGTGTCAGACTGGAGAGAATACACCACTTCCTGCAGGACATACAGCAGCGGATAAGTACTGGAAGACTTGAGATTTTTAAATAGAAGTAAATTTTAAATCCATATAACTTTCTGGCACCAGATGACTTTCGCTGGATAACCCCTTTAATGTAGTTTTAAATATGGGAATCTAAGGCTTTTAACACCGTCCATACCAATTCTATCTGGTTTGTACCTTTCATAAGCCATGATTGATCCAGCGCATAAAAAGTACCTGATTTGCCCTTTTCTTTAAGACTTTTATAATTTGTAGCGATAAGGCGGCGGCCATTATATATGCTTATAAAGTATTGTATTTCTGGTGTGCCTTGTAATTCAATTTTCACCCACTGTTACCGAAAAAGACTTGTTCTAAGGAATGAGCACTTAAATGACCCAGTTACTTCAAGTAAGTGTTTTGAACTGCAGGGGATTATTCTGAAATGTGTATAATCTATTACTTTGGAGGTACAATTAATCCAAACCCTGAAGGCTTGGAAATATTTTGTTGGATTTTTTTTTTTCCAGCGACTTCTGGTAAAAGATCAGGTTATAGAATGTGACTTGCTTTAAAGTCAAAACATTTCAGCCTGAAAAGTGGACCGTTTTTTAAACACCGACTCCGGGTGATGCGGCCCTCGCGGCGCGGCCTTCAGACGTCAACCACCGCCAGAAAGGAACTCTGAGAGCGGACATGATGAACGAGGAAGGAAATAGGAGGAATTTTATTGTTTCCAATCATTTTGGGACAAATTGATATCTAAAAATAAATTGAGTGTAAAATAAAAGAATACGGAAAAAAAATGGAGAAGAAAAAGTTTATGATGGTTAATATGCATGGTGTGAAGGACACACCATATGATATATGTCTCAGTCAGAGAACCGAGAATATTTATTTGTTTTTGCCCCATGTGTTGTTGTGGTGGGGTCAGGTGACAAACAAACTGTATGTAACTACTATAATACTGCTCCTATATACAAGAATATATAACTACTATAATACTGCTCCTATATACAAGAATATAACTACTATAATACTGCTCTTATATACAAGAATATAACTACTATAATACTGCTCCTATATACAAGAATATAACTACTATAATACTGCTCCTATATACAAGAATATATAACTACTATAATACTGCTCCTATATACAAGAATAACACTACTATAATACTGCTCCTACATACAAGAATATAACTACTATAATACTGCTCCTATATACAGGAATATATAACTACTATAATACTGCTGCTATATACAAGAATATATAACTACTATAATACTGCTGCTATATACAAGAATAACACTACTATAATACTGCTCCTACATACAAGAATATAACTACTATAATACTGCTCCTATATACAAGAATAACACTACTATAATACTGCTCCTACATACAAGAATATAACTACTATAATACTGCTCCTATATACAGGAATATAACTACTATAATACTGCTCCTATATACAGGAATATAAGTACTATAATACTGCTCCTATATACAGGAATATAACTACTATAATACTGCTCCTATATACAGGAATATAAGTACTATAATACTGCCCCCTATATACAAGAATATAACTACTATAACACTGCTCTTATATATAGGAATATAACTACTATAATACTGCTCCTATATATAGGAATATAACTACTATAATACTGCTCCTATATACAAGAATATAACTACTATAATACTGCTCCTATATACAAGAATATAACTACTATAATACTGCCCCCTATATACAGGAATATAACTACTATACTACTGCCTGACATATATTATAGGTAATTTGGTGATATGATGAATTGGCCATTATTGTATTTTCATGTTCTCTCATTAATATCCTCATCGCTTGGAGTTTGCAGTCAAACTTTGCAAATAATCCTATTTATTTGCTTATTTTCCTTCCATTTCTTCAGTGTACACGCGCGGGGATCAATAGACGAGTTCTCTCGGTTGCAGGGGGGTCAGTCTGTGTAATGTAACAATATTTGCAGGACTTAATAGAATATTTGCTAAACATTGGGCTCATTAAGAGCTCGTGGCTTCTGGGGGTTTTCGATGGTAAGCGCAATTTTTCAGTGTCTCCTGTAAGTATTGGTGCAGTTTATAATAGAGGCAGTTGGCAGGATATACCAATTAATGGGAACGCTTTAAGGGGGTGGAATATTGCTGCGTCTTAAAGTTTACACTCGTGAAGAATTCAGCTATTTCTGTAGATTTTTACATACTGTCCTCACTTCAACTCCCCTGAATCAGAAGCCTACAATGTATGTTCACACCTGACATCAGGCAGTCTGTCACTTACAGCTCCCATATGTTATCATTTGGAGGGGGGGGAAATCTCTTTCCAAGTGAATTTAAATGACTCTGTTCTATAAAATATTATTAATTAGAGATGTGCGTTATACTACATATTGCTTAAAGGGGTATCCTGAAGTTATCCCTCTATAACCCTCTGCAGCCCCTTTAATATCTGCCAGCCGCACCTCCATATAGCCGCTACCTACTGTAATGTATAAACCTTTGCCTGGTAGGAAGTAAGTAGGCTGCAATACATGAGTGCGTGGGCCAATGAAATTAACCAATTGGAAGGGTTCCGGTCAGATATTGACGCCCATCCATAGCAATAATGCTTCTTAAAGTAATAGTGGCCTTATACTGAAAACATGCCACCTAGGTGTACTGTTAGGGCCCTATTCCACCGGACGATTATCTTTCGCATAATCGTTAACGATTAACGATCTCAAACGACCGCTATTGCGAAAGACCTGAAAACGTTCACTCATTTCCATGGAACGATAATCGTTACTCATGATCGTATTTGCGAACGTTTTCTTCTTCACTATTTCTTCGCTATTGCGTTCGTATCTACTGCGAACGACCGAACAACGTCTTATTCAATGCGAACGATTTGCGAACGTTTTGCAAATGAGCAACGATAAAATAGGTCTAGGTCTTAGGGCCCTATTCCACTGGACGATTATCGTTCAGATTATCGTTAAATCGTTCGAATCCAATGCTAATCGTTCGGTTGAAATGCAGTTAACGATTAACGACCGAACAAGAAATCGTTGATCGCTTTATAAGACCTGAACCTATTTTTATCGTTGCTCGTTTGCAAAACGTTCACAAATCGTTTGCATTGAATAAGACGTTGTTCGGTCGTTCGCAGTGGATACGAACGCAATAGCGTAGAAATAGCGAAGAAAAAACTATCGCAAATATGATCATAAGTAACGGTTATCGTTCCATGGAAATGAGTGAACGTTTTCAGGTCTTTCGCAATAGCGGTCGTTTGAGATCGTTAATCGTTAACGATTAGGCGAATGATAATCTTCCGGTGGAATAGGGCCCTTATAAAGTAATCAACGATTTCTCATGCGGTCGTTAATTGTTCGGTCGTTTCAACCGAACGATTATCATTTAGATTCGAACGATTTAACGATAATCTGAACGATAATCGTCCGGTGGAATAGGGCCCTTAGAAGAAAACAGCTCTGAAATCAATTTTCCCTGTAATCTGATATCCACTGCTTGTTGTTAGGTAAAATCTGTCTCTAGTAATAGTTAAATCAGGACAGACCACAGGAAGTAGAGGCAAGGATTAGCATATGGTGTGTGTGTGTGTGGGGGGGGGGGGGGGGGGAGGTCTAGTCTGTGTACCTGCAATCTGAGCAAGGAATCAAGAGTTTCCTCCCATCTCTGATCACCCATAAAGCTTAGGGCAGCTGCCCCTTGTGTGAAAAGATTGTACGGACTACTAGCCGATTATTGCTCCGTGTAATAAACACAACGATCAGCCGATGACAACGCTCATCAACTGATCGTTGATATAGGTTTGGACCTATAATTGTCGGGCAATGACCTCGCAAACGCTACGTGTAATAGCGGTGCGCAGCTGGCAGCTGACGATATGCAAACTGCATACATTACCTATCCATGGTCCAGGGCTCCGCCTGCGCTCTGCTTCTCCCCAGGTACCACGCGCTGCAGCTTCAGAGCAGCCTGTCTTAGCTGACAGGCCGCTCAGCCAATCACTGCCGAGGACCGCCGTGATTGTCTTAGCGTCATCTAAGACAGGCTGCTCTGAAGCTGCAGTGCGCGGGACCCGGGGAGAAGTGGACCACAAGAGGAGCCCTGGACCATAAGGTAGACCGCCTTTCTGCAGACGGAAGCTGAGTGTGCTGTTGCTCATAAATATCCAGGACTAATGAGCACATGAACATAATGGAAAGGACTAGTTTGCCCTGCTCAGAGTGGTTGTTATTCAAATGGATATCTCCAAATCAGCTGCCAGAACAATACAAGGGAAGGGATCAAATAGCTTTCCTGTAATAAAAAGATTTATTTTTTTTCCCCTTTAAATCCTACAATATTTCGGTGACAGCTTGTAGATGCTTTATACCAATATAACAGATAATTACATAACTGTCCCTTTCCAACCCGTAAGTTCACGACAGGGAAGTCAGGCAGCCACTTTTTTTTTTGTAACTGGGTCAATTATTCACCCACACAATAAAATACTGAAGTTTTTGGCTGCCTTCATAGAACCGAGCAGCCAATATTCCCCGTTAAGTCATTACATCCAACATGGTTACCAATCTGCTATGGGCGAGAATTCCAGGGTCCCTGATTACTTCATTCGCTCAACCAATGTTCTAATATAAAATATCTCATTAGATTCCGATATCGAATGCAATTTAGAACAAGGTGCCAGAATTTTTTTTTTTTTTTTAATAAACAAAGGTTAACTTAATAAATTATTGTGTTTGACATTTTGCTCGTGAAATTGACCCCTTGATTGACGACTGTATAAACAAAGGTAAGAAAAAATGGCTAAAAGAGCTGAACACTGAGCACAGAAAATGCAGAAAATAAAAATAGATAAAACCAATTCCCGTCCCCCCCTCCCCCCCATTATTATTTCATTTTCTTTGATCCTACTTTGTCTCCTGCCACACTCAATAATAAACAGATAAACATGCCTTGGAATACAGTGAAGATTTCTTAGAGCGAATGTACCACTTGGTACATCGCTATGTGTTTTTCCCACAGGCACGGGGATGCCAGTGCCAAAGTCCTTTTTCTGAGCTGCCGCTAGGTTTCCGCACACGGCGCCGGTCTGTTCCTGAGCATCGGCCGGGCATGAAGCACTGGGGGAGGCGATCTCTCCTCCCCTCTGTGACGCAGTGCCATTGATTCTAAAGGAGCAGCGGCACAGAGGGGAGGGGGTTTTATCACTCTGGGGACTGGCGGGCCGGCCTCTAGTGCTTCATGCCTGGCCAGTGCTCAGGAAAAGACCGGCGCCACGTACAGGAACTGAACAACAGTTCAAAAAAAGGACCAAGGCACCGGCATCCCCGTGCCTGTAGAAAAAACACATAGCGATTTCGCTTTAAGAAATCTTCACTGTATTCCAAGGCTTTGGTCATGACCCCATCACCCACATCATACTTGTGACCTCATTAGGACAAAAAAAAATGAAAAAGTTGAGCCCAGTCTCTTGGACCTAGTTAGAAATGAGCGAACTAACTAACTAAATTTAGACAAATTTGAACCGAATCGATGGCTGTCATCCTGGACTTGGTCAGACTGAAGACTAAAGCAATCAATGGCCGAGCGATCAGGTTTAGGTTCAGATGAACTTCAGTGTTGACAGTGTGACCACCAGCACTTTAGATCAGGTGGCAGTTAGTTAAATGCTTGAGTTTTCCATTTTTTTTTCGATGGGGTTTGTTATTCGACTTTAGAACTCAAGCATTGGAAAATTCTCGAGCACTTAAAGGGGTTATCCAGTGCTACAAAAACATGGCCACTTTCTTTCAGAGACAACATGACTATTGTCTCCAGATCAGGTGCGGTTTGCAATTAAGCTCCATTCACAAGACAAGAGTGGGGCTGTCTCTGAAAGAAAGTGGCCATGTTTTTGTAGCGCTGTATAACCCCTTTAAAGGGGACAAATCTAACCTACAGATTTCCCCCGAAATGAGGATGAAGGTATGTGTTTTACCTCCCTCCTCTGTACTGTGCACTGAGGATGGAGGTATGTGTTTTACCTCCCTCCTCTGCACTGTGCACTGAGGATAAAGGTATGTGTTTTACCTCCCTCCTCTGCACTGTGCACTGAGGATAAAGGTATGTGTTTTACCTCCCTCCTCTGCACTGTGCACTGAGGATGAAGGTATGTGTTTTACCTCCCTCCTCTGCACTGTGCACTGAGGATGAAGGTATGTGTTTTACCTCCCTCCTCTGCACTGTGCACTGAGGATAAAGGTATGTGTTTTACCTCCCTCCTCTGCACTGTGCACTGAGGATGAAGGTATGTGTTTTACCTCCCTCCTCTGTACTGTGCACTGAGGATAAAGGTATGTGTTTTACCTCCCTCCTCTGCACTGTTCCCATGCAGTTAGTAGTGTAATTTTTGTGACGGAGCACTGTTAGGAGTACTGCCCCGCCCCCATCCTGTGAGCCAGCCCTCCCCCTCTAATGATAATCAATGGAGCTGGCCGCTCGCATGGTGGGGGTGGGGCATTGTTCCTAACAGTGCTCCAAACCAAGGATTACACTGCTAACTGCATGGGAACGGCACTGAAGATGAAGATAAGAGACATACCTTCCTCCTTGGTGCCCGGTGCACAATTGAGAGTTATCAGCAGGGTAGATTGGCTTAGTTCCCCTTTAAGAATTTTAGTGTTTGCTCAACACTAGTTATCATCTCTCGTTGCAAACTTTGCAGAACTATATAATCACTTACCCCGTGGACCATGCTAATATTTTGTGGTACAGTCATGGTCATGCATTTCCTATGTAAATAATAGAGCAGACTATATGGGGGTGCGCTATAAAGTTGTGATGAAACAGAAGACAGATAAAAAGAAGCTGTTAATTGAGAATGTATCATGCACTTAGATCAATAGAGACAATCTTTTCAAATTTCATTTCAGCAATGTGGTGAAGTTCTACACATAGTAAATTAAATTAGAGCACAATCTGGAGAGCTCCGCTCATTGTTTACTTCAAAACAAGAGAATAATTTAAAGATATGAGAGGGATAGAGCCGGCAGTGGGGCATTAAAAGTGCTTTTGATCTATTTTGGTTAATACTCCCGCAGCATTGCACATTAATTATACCGAAGCCTCGAATGCCTTTGCAGAAAAAAACTAAAAAAAAAAAAATATGATAGCAGACTTTTTTTGCATTGTTGAAGCGCTAAATACTTCTGGCACTTTTTTTTTCCTGCAAAAACAAACTAGTATTTCAGTAAAATGGCGGCCGCAACTGAAAGAGTTTCTTATGATAGAGTCACCAAATAAATTCAGATGCAGTATAGCTACCTGTACACGCCCCATTAGAGATCCAGTAGAGCTTGTCACTCCCAGATTATTAAGGTGCACAGTAAGGCTATGTTCACACTACGTATATGCGGGCGGACATATACGTATGAAACTCCGGCCGGGACTTTACGCAAGTTGCGTCCGGATACGTACGGAGCGCAAACTTACGCCCGTAGTGTACTTACGCTTCCTGAGCGCTCTTCGTAGCGATCTGACAGCAGTCTTTTACTTGGAAATCTTCGCCTAGCCCCGGACACCCCACAGAACCTTTTGGATCGGCACAAAAAGCTTTCAAAATGAAGAAATCACCACTACGTACGGGACCGCATGTAACGCTACGGGCGTAAGTTACGGCATTTCCGTCCCGAAACAATGGTCTGGTTCATTTTTTACGGCGCCGCATTCGATCCGGGCGTAAGTTCGTACGTAGTGTGAACTGTGCGGCCGTAGATCGTATACTTTACATTGTACGCAAACTACGTAAGTTTCCGGCCGCTTATTCACGGAACGCGCTACGGACGGAAACTTACAGAGTGTGAACCCAGCCTTAATGTGCACATGGTGTAGAATGGGTTTCCAGGGCCCGAGCCAGACAAGAATTTTGCATCCCCTAACCCATGGATCATTAGCATTGCATGAGTCCATACCACTGTGGAAGGACTCAGAAAGGGATAATAGTTTCAACAGTCCCGTAGTGAATCCCCAGCCATTCGTAATGTCATACTGTCCTTCTCAACCCAACTGACCTTCTCTACTCAGCTCCAAACTATACCTATACCCTGCCCTTCTCCATAGTCCCCTTACATCCTACCCTTCTCCAAGCTATCCCTATACCCTGCCCTTCCCCATAGTCACTGTATCCCTTCTCCAAGCTATTCCTATACCCTGCCCTTCTCCATAGCCTGCCCTTCTTCATAGTCCCCTTATGTCCTACCCTTCTCCAAGCTATCCCTATACCCTGCCCTTCCCCACAGTCACCGTATCCCTTCTCCAAGCTATTCCTATACCCTGCCCTTCTTCATAGTCCCCTTATGTCCTACCCTTCTCCAAGCTATCCCTATACCCTGCCTTTCCCCACAGTCACCATATCCCTTCTCCAAGCTATCCCTATACCCTGCCCTTCTTCATAGTCCCCTTATGTCCTACCCTTCTCCAAGCTATCCCTATACCCTGCCCTTCCCCACAGTCACCGTATCCCTTCTCCAAGCTATTCCTATACCCTGCCCTTCTCTATAGTCCCCTTATATCCTACCCTTCTCCAAGCTACACCTCTACCCTGCCCTTGTCCATAGTCACCATATCCCTTCTCCAAGCTATCCCCATACCCTGCCCTTCTCTATAGTCCCCTTATATCCTACCCTTCTCCAAGCTATACCGATAACCTGCCCTTCCCTATAGTCACCGTATCCCCTCTTCAAGCTATCCCTATACCCTGCCCTTCTCCATAGTCCCCTTATATCCTACCCTTCTCCAAGGCATCCCTATACCACTGTAATGGATAGTCGAAGCACGAGGAGGTGGAATGTGCCACCCAACCTGATTGGCATCTTCATACTCTGTTTCCACAGTGATCTTGGTGTAGTACGCCACAGAAAGCACATATAGGAGCTGAGATTCCTGTCAACGTGAATGAGAAGTTCCTTCTTCTGTATGGCAATGCACATAAAGTGTATGCACAATCTCCAGACACTTCATATTAATGGGACGGGTGCAAGAGTACCAAGCCTGGTGAACCTGGTGAATATTGAATTGGTAACCATATTAAACAATATTACTCCACTTAATAAAATTTAACCCTGTCCAATCCCCATCCATAATCTAAGCTTGTGTTTTATAGGAAACCTATTCATGAATTGGACTGTTTTTCTGCAGCACATCTTGACTCACACCGTGAAGCTGCCGAAAATCCTACCTGCCTGGTCCACTCTGACTCCACTCCTCTATCCTCCCCCTCCCTTCTGAGACCAAAGTCACATAAAACCGGTCTCGTCTGTTGCCAGGCAAGCTGTGACACCTCATCTCTTACCCCGCCCACCACTGACATCACACCAATCAGTGAGCACCTGGCCAATGGGCATGGAAACAACAGAAACTTAAAGCTCTGCATTTGGTTACCAGTTACTAAAGAAACCGGATGCAGGCCTAGGGAGTCCTGGAAAACGTGGATACAGCCTATGGCCCATGGCTTTATCCACATCTGCCAGTCAGCCTTATGGCTTTATCCATGTCTGCCAGTCAGCCTTATGGCTTTATCCATGTCTGCCAGTAAGCCTTAGGGCTACATCCAACTTCTTTAGCCACCAGTTATCAAACACAGACCATTCAGGTTCTCGCTCGAGGTTTGTTCATCTCTACTCTCCAGCCGTTGAAAATCTCTTACACTTATCATTCAGACTGTCATGGCGTGCTGGATGTTATAGCTTTACAGCAGCTCACTCACTCCTCAGCACAGATATGTCCATCCTTAGTTTTCCAATTTTTTTTAATGCAAATTCAATACATTATTGCAACATGCTACCAAGACCCACAACTGGCTGCAGGTGCCATCACAGCCTCTGGGTGGCCACATATAGACACATATGGCATAAACAACTCCCGACAGAGTACTGCAGAATCATGACTTATTTTAGAGCAAATTTACCATCAGGTACATCATTGGTTTTTTACCTTAATCGATCGACGCTGGTGCGGTCCTTTTTTAAAATGCAAAAGTTTTTCCTGAGCACCGGCCTGCCCCGGAGCAATGGAGTGTGACAAAACCCCCTCCCTTTGTCACACAGCTCCCCACACAGGGGAGGGGGTATCGCCACACTGGGAGGCGGTGGGATCTGCCCCCAGTGCTCCAGAACCGGCTGGTACTCAGAAAAAGACTGTTGCTCCGGGAACTGGGCAATGTTTAAAAAAAAAGGACTGCGCCACCGGCATCCCCACACCGGCGCCAATTGATTGAAGGAAATGTACCATCCGTACACTTGCTTAAAATTTTTCACATGCATAGAACGGCATTGGTGCAGGGAAGCCCGTGCTAAGGTCCCTTTTTACAACTATGGTCGGTTCCCGTGCCCCTACCCGTCTATAACGCAACTCCAGTAGAGTCAATGGAGGGAGTTGCATCATAGAGGAGCCCACTACGGTGGGCCAGCCTGCTTCCAGTGCTTCAGCCCAGGTCAGTGCCCGGTAATAGATCGACACCGTGCGTGGGAATCGGGCCACGGACCAAAAAAAGGACTGCGGCAGCAGCTTCCCCACGCCAGCGCCGTTCTATTTATGGGAAAAACCTAAAGGGGTTATCCAGTGCTAAAAAACATGGCCACTCAAAAAAACATGGCCACCTTCTTCCAGAGAAAGCACCGCTCTTGTCTCCAGTTTGGGTGCAGGTTTTATAAGTCAGTTCCCTTGAAGTGAATGGAGCTTAATTGCAAACCACACCTGACTTGGAGACAAGAATGGTGCAGTCTCTGAAATAAAGTGGCCATGTTTTTGTAGCCCTGGATAACCCCTTTAAAGTGAATGTACTGATGGTTAGAGATGAGCGAACCGGGTTCGGGTTCGAGTCCAGCCGAACCCGAACGTTCGGTATTTGATTAGCTGGGGCTGCTGAACTTGGATAAAGCTCTAAGGTTGTCTGTAAAACATGGATACAGTCAATGACTATATACATGATTTCCACATAGCCTTAGGGCTTTATCCAACTTCAGCAGCCACCGCTTATCAAATGCCGAAAGTTCGGGTTCGGATCGACTCGAGCATGCTCCAGGTTCGCTCATCTCTACTGAGGGTACATTCACTTTAAGGTAAAAAAAATAAAGAATGATGGTATATTCACTTTAATGCAGCTCAAGAAGGAAAGCCCACCTATGCAGATCTCTGAATACCTATAGTATTGGATAAGGATGTATTTACTGAAGGATGAAGGAGTAGATAAGCTCAAGCAAATGGCCAACATCATAAAAGACCAATGCAATATGTTGGATTTACACTGATCCAGCACTTTGAAAAATATGATGTAAAACCTGGAAAAGATGAAATGATTTAGTTGTAATCCTCCAGAAATCACTTTGTCTTCTTCTTTCGTCGGATTGACCCTGACTTGTATACTTTTTATTGTCAGAAGATTCCCGATAAGGAAGGATATTACTCTCTATAACCCGATCAATAATCCTCTGTTAGATGTATGGCGTCTCCATTGATATCCAGACATAAATGTTTATACACCCAGTTCTATAAATGCAGACAACAAGTGTAAATTGTCTCCAAAGGAAATTCTATCTTTATAGGTATCATATTCGGTATAGTGAATAACTGGGTCTCTTTATACAGGTGGGATAAACTGTAAGTATACAAGCGGAGAGAAATCTCGGGACTAATGATAAGATTTAGAGCATGGCCTCAATACTTTGCCTTATAAATGCTGCCTCTCAAAGGAAGAATGCCTATCGATCCCGAGTCCCCATAAACACAGGCGTACAATATGACAGACGTCCATGGATCTATACAATGATTGCCGTAGTGGCCATATAAGCTGGTATGGGATTCGGAGGCTATAAGGGTTTCTACTAAGTTCCTAATTAGAGAATATTCCTTTTTTCGGGAAGAAAAAATTGGTAGATTTTCTGCGATTAACCCTTAGGCTAGGATCATACAGACATATTGCTATATCCATACTCGATCATCAGACCCATGGTTAGGTCAGGATTTCTGCCCCAATTTTAGGCCCTATTCACACTTCCTGCACATCCGTGACCACGGACAATTTAGGGCCCGTTAAATACTAAGTGGAGATTTATCAAACATTCAGCCGACACTGGGGAGTAGGTGAGTAGATGTCAGATGCGATGACACATTATACGCTCCTGTCATCTCTGCTGCCGGGCGGTTTGGGGGGGGGGGGGCTGCACTCCTCTTGGGACATCCGTGTCGCGATCCTCCCCCAGCGCGGATCGCAGCACGGAACATGGGAATGAGGCCTAAGGCCATGTTCACACGCGTATGTTTTGTATAAATCACGGCCATTGTTGCAATTCGCAGTTAGGGCCGTTATTTATACAAAACATATGTTGTATGTGCTTGAATGGAATCCCGGCCGGGGAAATAACCTGCCGCACGAAAAACTGACATGCTATTAATTGAATAGCGGCCGCACAGAACATATCAGTTCACAAAGTGGCTCTTGCCACACGCTCCATTGTGTGCAACGGTGAATTGGGATGTGGGCGCTCACTGATCCCAATTCATTAGAAATCAAGATCATCTGGCCGGGATGATTTTCAGTAACACCGGCCGTGCTGTGAACAACGACTTTTTTTTTTATAACGATCAGCGTTTAGACAAATAAATTGTTAGAAAAATCGTTATTGCGATCGTTTTTAAGATCGCTTCATCTCACACATAGGGGGAATCTTTGAAAGACTGTTTACACGAAGCGATCTGCGAGTTTTTAGCGAATGACCAACGGCGATTTGTGAACACGTTGAAAGATCACATTGCTCATTGCTTGAGTGTTCACTGTGTTTACACGAGCCGATTATCGCTCAAATGCGATCGTTATTGCGCAAATTTGAACGATAATTGTTCCATGTAAACGCACCATTAGACATCTATATAACTTTCTGACACCAGTTGATCTGAAAATAGAAAAATGTACTGGATTACCCCTTTAAGTACACCCTTAGGCTATGTTCACACAACGTATTAGACCGGCTGTTCCGTGACCCGGATGGCAACAACGGCCGTACTTATACGTAGTGTGAACATAGCCCTAGGCTTCTAGAGAAACTTCAGTAATAGACCTCCATTCATTCCATCCATATACTCTAATAGGGCACGTAGACTGTGGTTGTGTACCCCTTTAAGCAGCCTTGCAGAATATTGTTGTACATGCACTAGAGGCCATTGCCGTTCGGCTTTGCTTATTTAGCGCGGGGTGCAGGGATTCATAGCAGAATAGTTGAGGAGTTTTCTGTCTCTGACAACATTTTCTCTGTTGCGTTGATGCAGATTTCACACAATGAGGCCAAAACTGATGAAATGAACCGTCATGTAGAGATGTGGGCATGTCGGTGCCAGGGGCAACTCTTAGATTTCTTCTAAAGTAAGATGTAGTGGCTGAGCCCTCTGCGGAGGACTGTGGGAGCCAATTACATCCCCAGCTAATGGCCTCAGTGAATTACATACTGTAATATTACAATCGAGAACACAGTGGAAAGTCATAGAGTCAGTCTCTTTCCTTTACCATTCTTTTTCATATAGCGGCTATAAGATTCTCCTCCTGGTAAGTGATTTGGCCTCACTAGGACCCTAATGGTTCTTTACTGATGGTATGGACAAGCAACTGTTAGCATAATCCATACTTATCACTATAAGTTACTATCTATCTATCTATCTATCTATCTATCTATCTATCTATCTATCTATCTATCAATCTCCTATCTATCTATCTATCTATCTATCTATCTATCTATCTTCTATCTATCTATCTATCTATCTATCTATCTATCTATCTATCTATCTCCTATCTATCTTCTATCTATCTATCTATCTCCTATCTATCTATCTATCTATCTATCTATCTATCTATCTATCTATCTCCTATCTATCTATCTATCTATCTATCTCCTATCTATCTTCTATCTATCTATCTATCTATCTATCTATCTATCTATCTATCTATCTATCTCCTATCTATCTCCTATCTATCTATCTATCTATCTATCTATCTATCTATCTATCTATCTATCTCCTATCTATCTATCTATCTATCTCCTATCTATCTATCTATCTATCTATCTATCTATCTATCTATCTATCTATCTATCTCTTATCTATCTATCTATCTATCTATCTCCTATCTATCTATCTATCTATCTATCTCCTATCTATCTATCTATCTCCTATCTATCTATCTATCTATCTATCTCCTATCTATCTATCTATCTATCTCCTGTCTATCCATTATCTATCTATCTCCTATCTATCTATCTATCTATCTATCTATCTATCTATCTATCTATCTATCTATCTATCTATCTATCTATCTCCTGTCTATCCATTATCTATCTATCTCCTATCTATCTATCTATCTATCTATCTATCTATCTATCTATCTATCTATCTATCATCTATCTATCTATCTATCTATCTATCTATCTATCTATCTATATCTATCTATCTATATATCTATCTCCTATCTATCTATCTCCTATCTATCTATCTATCTATCTATCTATCTATCTATCTATCTCCTATCTATCTATCTCATGTCTATCCATTATCTATCTATCTCCTATCTATCTATCATCTATCTATCTATATCTATCTATCTATCTATATATCTATCTCCTATCTATCTATCTATCTATCTATCTATCTATCTATCTATCTATCTATCTATCTATCTATCTCCTATCTATCTATCTATCTATCTATCTCCTATCTATCTATCTATCTATCTATCTCCTATCTATCTATCTATCTATCCATCTATCTATCTATCTCCTATCTATCTATCTATCTATCTATCTATCTATCTATCTATTATCTATCTATCTATCTATCTCCTATCTATCTATCTATCTATCTATCTATCCATCTATCTATCTATCTATCTATCTATCTATCTATCTATCTATCTCCTATCTATCTATCTATCTATCTATCTATCTATCTTCTATCTATCTATCTATCTATCTATCTATCTATCTATCTATCTATCTATCTATCTCCTATCTATCTATCTATCTATCTATCTATCTATCTATCTATCTATCTATTATCTATCTATCTATCTATCTATTATCTATCTATCTATCTATCTATCTATCTATCTATCTATCTCCTATCTATCTATCTATCTATCTATCTATCTCCTATCTATCTATCTATCTATCTATCTATCTATCTATCTATCTATCTATTATCTATCTTTCCCAACCCCACTCAAGCAGAAGAGACAGCCAAACGCTATGGTCAGCCCACAACTCAGTTCCCCATTCGCAAGACCCTTTAAGGAATACTATTATCTATGGATATGGAAGTATATCACAATCAAATAGGTGTCTTCTATACATGCTATTTGTACTCTGAGTAGATGTAGATACAGTCACTGTTGGCATATATATAAGGGAGCTATCACTTCTGATTCAGCATACAGTCTTTCAATTCAATTCCACATATTTGAAGTGGGAATAGTTGGTCTTTAAAGGAATTTTCATTCTCATAAACAGATGGCATATAGTGCAAATAAATATATATATATATACTGTGTATATATATATATATATATATATATATATATATATATATATATATTAAATATACTGGAATATATTCCGGTACAAACTCCCTGTATCAGGTGGTTGCCTATCTACCTAAGTGGTTGCTCTATCTTCTCAATTCTCTCAGGCATACGCCTATCCTAGTTTTATAGGTAATTCTAACCCTCTGATATTCATGAGAGGTCAAGTGTAAAGTGTTCATCTCCTCGTGCCTTATGTCTTCTAATCTCTAATGTATTAGTCCCTATAGAAACAAGGGATTGTGCACAGTATAATACCGCACTATGGTATCTATGTGGCCATACTGAGCCTAGACCCCCATGACTGGACTGGCTCATTGACAAAAACACATTGGGATAAAATTATATTAACCATTACTTTAAGGCTATGTTCCCACTATGTACTTAAGATCGCAAAGAATGGCCGTTGTTAAACAACGGCCAAAAATAATGTTTATGAATATTATTTCCGTCTGTTGTTGTTCTTTGCGATCTTTAGTATGTTGTGGAAACATAGCCTAATAGTGTAATAACTCAACTGTTACTGATAGGGACACTCAGCACCCCCTCAGTGTCCTTAGAGGGGAACTCTAGCAAAAAATCTTTTTCTTTCAAATCAACTGGTTTCAGAAAGTTACATAGATTTGTAATTTCTTTCTGTTTAAAAATCTTAAGTCTTCCAGTACTTATCAGCTGCTGTATGTCCTGCAGGAAATGGTGTATTCTCTCCAGTCTGACACAGTGCTCTCTGCTGCCACCTCTGTCCATGTCAGGAACTGTCCAGAGCAGGAGAGGTTTTCTATGGGGATTTGCTACTACTTTGGACAGTTCCTGACATGGACAGAGGTGGCAGCAGAGAGCACTGTGTCAGACTGGAAAGAAAACACCACTTCCTGCTGGACAAACAGCAGCTGATAAGTACAGAAAGAATTGAGATTTCTAAATAGAATTCAATTACAAATCTATATTTCTTTCTGAAACCAGTTGATTTGAAAGAATTTTTTTTCCCACTGTAGTACTGTAGGAAGCAGTTGGCTCCAGTCACTGTGTAGTGGTGGTGATGTGTAACTACAACTCAACTTCTATTCAAGTGAATGACAGCTGAGCTGCAGTAACCAGGTCTGGCCATTACACAGTGAATGGAGCCATCTGCTTCTGACCCCATTTACAGTGTAGCACAGACATTGAACGGCTAATCGTTGGGGTGGAAAAAAATTGAAATTTTTACCCCCTATAAAGTCAATTTGGGCAAATATAATTACAAAAAGACAAAATGAATATTATTAGGATGCGTTCACACCTACAGGATCCGCAGTGGATTTTCATGCTGCGAGTTTGCAGCGAAATCAGCTGCGGATCCTGTACTGTGAAGCTCAATGGGTCCCATACACGCAGCGGATCCGCTGCCTCCATGGGACCCGGCCCCTTTAAGCCCTGCGCCGCTGCCGGCCGGCCACAGCTTGCAGCCCCGGCCCTTTTGAACCCCCGCACCGCCCGATCGCCGCCCCAGCCGGGAGCATCACACAGCTACGGCCCAAGCAGGTGATGTATGCTCGAGGCCGGGGCTGCGATCAGGCGTGGGGAGGGGGAGGGGGCAGGTGGCGATCGGGCGTGCAGTGGGGGCCGGGGCGGTGATCGGGCGTGCGGGGGGGGGGGGGCGGACGATCAGGCGTGCGGGGGTTTAAGGGGCCGGGGCTGTAAGCTGCGGGCGCCCGACTGCGCAGGAGTTAAAGGGGCCGGGTCCCATGTAGGCACCGGATCTGCTGCGTGTATGGGACCCATTGAGCTTCACAGTACAGGATCCGCAGCTGATTCTATGTTATTTCACGTTCCCATTAATAAAAAAAAAACATCTTTTCGGGACATCTGTTCAGTAACTTTAATGTTTATTTTATTGGGTAAAATCTAATAGAGCAGTAAAGAATGTTTCCATTAAGTGAATGGTACAGATGTTTGGTGGAGGTCTTAATGGCGCCTTTTTATTAATGGCAATATTGCACTATTTGGATTTGTGTCTTAAATATGGCTGATTTCAATTAAGCATTTTCCAGCTCCGACAGAATCCGCACTTTAGCCCACAGTTAATATATTCCGATTTCTTTTTTTTTAGAACAAAAAGTGATTACGCATCAAGGCTGTCGGGTGTTAATTATGGTACTTGGTCCGTAGGTTGGAAGAGGCTTTGTAAAATGTGCGCGGCATTATCAATGACTTCTGTGATGACGGCTGCACCAAGACTTATACTGATCTGCAGAGGAGACGGGAGGCGCAAGATACCATGACGCAAGAGGAAGAGAAGGTCACAATCCCAACTGACTGCCAATGTAAAGCTCTTTGACTCTCTTTCCCATTGGGAAAGAAACTCTCTCTTTGACTCTCTTTCCCATTGGACATTGTAGTTGGCTGCTCAGGGGCCCACGACTTGTAGGGGGCCCCTCTGTGCTCTGAACTACAGCTCGGAGGAGAGACCTTGTGAACTACATGGAGAAGGCATCATCCACTGGTGTAGCCTGCAGAGGAGGAAGCAGTTTAATCATTTCCCAGTTCAATCTCTGCTGCTACTCTCTATCGCCCCCTGCATTAGCCCTGGTAGCATCACAAATTGCTGCAGGCAGTGTGCAGGGGCTCGGCACTGCTTTAGCTTTGGCCCCTGGGGGCGTCTCACTGTCCCCACCTCCTAGGGCACGCGGGCGCCAACTGTCACAGAGTTAAAGGGACAGGTCGCCCTTAATTGGTAGTTGCACCAAATACACTGACAGTATAAATATCTCCACCTGTCCCACCCTGGCCTTGTTGGAGCCTCTCCATGCTTCCCATTAGGTGTGGCCCAGCTCTCTGTTCTTCCTTCCCATTGCTTCCTGCCCGTTGTTCTTGCCTGTAGTCTCTGCCATCTGCGGTTCCACTCGTGACTGCTATCCGTGTGACCACCTGCTTGCCTGCCCGCCTGCTTGCCTGATGTGCCTGCTACACTTCGTCCGCCGTCACTAGCAAGCCAAGCCAGGGGTAGCGACCTCAAGTCATTACATCGGGCAAAGAAAAAGATGGGGACATTCTCTAAGGTCCGAGACCCGGCAAGGCTGTCACTACCCCGGGTAGAGGACACCAGCTGACCCACCAGAAGAGCTCCTCACTGCCCGGCACAGCCTGCATAGAGAATCTGCTGTACGGCTCCAGCACACGGACAACGACAGGCCAGTAAGTGAACCCAGGAGAGATGCAGAAGAGCTGAGCTTGTAGTGGAGTACACAAGCCTTTGGTCAGGGGGTCAGTGTATTTTAATCCCCCCACCTTATTCCCAAGTTATACCTAGAAACCTAGAAAATTTGTTTGATGCACCAACAGATATCATCAACCTTTGGTGCACGGCTACTCCTACCCATTTCCTCATAAATATGAATGATGGGCTTTGCTTTGGTGCAGTGGCAGCATGACCAGTAGAGTTGATCGAACCTCGGAAAATCCTAGGTTCGATCGAACTCGAACATTACCGGACCTTCCGCATTAGATTGCTGATGCCTTCCTGGTCCCGGAATTCCAGGCGGTCCCCGGGCAGTCTCCTCCTTCCCGATGAACCGGGAAGGCATCAGCAATCTAATGCGGAAGGTCCGGTAATGTTCGAGTCCGATCGAACCTAGGATTTTCCAAGGTTCGATCCACGCTAATAACCAGCAGTGTGTGGCGGGACATTGGGACTTTTGGTGGTAGGACGTCAGGACGTGTGGCAGGCCATGGCGTATGCCTCCGGCGCTGGCTGTCAAGGTCCACCAGGGGATTAGGTGAGTCAGGGGTGCCTTAGGGCCCTATTCCACCGGACGATTATTGTTCGCATAATCGTTAACGATCTCAAACGACCGCTATTGCGAAGGACCTGAAAACGTTCACTCATTTCCATAGAACGATAATCGTTATTTATGATCGTATTTGCGATCGTTTTTTCTTCGCTATTTCTTCGCTATTGCGTTCGTATCGTTCGCTATTGCGTTCGTATCGTTCGTAAACGTTTTGCGAACGAGCAACGATGAAAATAGGTCCAGGTCTTATAAAGTGATCAACGATTTCTCGTTCGGTCGTTAATCGTTAACTGCATTTCAAACGAACGATTATCGTTTAGATTGAAACGATTTAGCGATAATCTGAACGATAATCGTCCGGTGGAATAGGGCCCTTACTTTAGGAAGGAGGTGCCTTATTTTAGGCTAGTTGGTTGATTAGTAGGCTAGTATTTTAGAAGGATGTCTTATTTTCGGGGAAACACTGTATTATTATTATTATTATTATTATTATTATTATTATTATTATTATTATTATTATTATTACTACTACTATTAGTAGTAGTAGTAGTAGTAGTGGCAGTATTATTATTATTATTATTATTATTATTATTATTATTAATTTGCTGCTTTTTTTTTTTTCCGTGTGGCTCATCGTCTCAGGTGAATCCGGGACATAAACTTTCGCCCCTCGTGAAGTAAGGTTGAAGTGCTGTACAAATCAGACGGTGGCACTTGAACTATTTTGAGAACATGATCTAATTTACTAATTCAGCGGCTCGGGTTGTGTAATTAGGTTCCGGGATTTGATTGTGCACCTGCAGCAGGATTTCTCCTCTCCTGACATGAAGATTGGTTTTGAAAAAAAAAAAAAATTGTTAATATTTTAATTCATTCTTAACTTGCCGCCGCTCAGAGAAGAGATGGATCTGCCATGGAAGAGTTCTGCCGGCGGATTTTGTGTTGTCATAGCTGCCATCCTTCACATGCGCTACAGCTGGGGACATGGAGGAACATAAAATATCACAAGCATAAAAACTTCAAGAACCGAGCAGCTGAAAATTACCATTTCAATGTCTGGTATCAACAAAAACATTTTACTGCTATTTCCAACTGTCCAACAACTTGCACCGAGCTCTGATTTATACCGCACCTTTTTTTCCTTTATTTTTGCTTACTTTTGGCTAAAATTGTCCGTGCACTTTCATGGGCAAAAATATTAGATTTTTTTTTTCTTAGATTCACAGGATGTTTTTGCATCATTTTCACTGTATCCATTACATTTTAATGTAATGAAAAATGTGATCAACCATGTCTTTGTGTAAATTAAAAAAAAAAAATAGTAAGTCAATAGAAAATAGATCCTGCAGTATGGTTTTACGGCCGCGGTGGCGTCCCGTGCTCCGGACCCCTCTAGCTCCCACTCCTTGACCATGTCTTCTGTGGTGGACACTGGAGCCCAAGTACAGGGGTCCGGCGTCGCCATCTCTTTAGTATGTCTTGCCTCATTGCTGCGCATCTGCTTGTTATCCCCCTCGCCCGCACACATGCCAGCTACGTCCCTAATTGGTCGAGTGCACTAAACACCTCCCTATAAATTTAAGCTTGCCCAGACCCTAGTGTTGGAGCCTCAGCATGCTTTGCATAAGTATGTGGTCCCAGCTCTCTGAGATTCCTGCCTGTGATTCCTGCTGTCTGCAGTTGCAGATGTGAGTCCTGCTGTGTTCCTACTGTCCTGGTTTCAGACGTGAGTCCTGCTGTGTTCCTGCTGTCTGCAGTTGCAGACGTGAGTCCTGCTGTGTTCCTACTGTCCTGGTTTCAGACATGAGTGCTGCTGTGTTCCTGCTGTCTGCAGTTGCAGACGTGAGTCCTGCTGTGTTCCTACTGTCCTGGTTCCAGACGTGAGTGCTGCTGTGTTCCTGCTGTCCTGGTTCCAGATGTGAGTGCTGCTGTGTTCCTGCTGTCCTGGTTCCAGACGTGAGTTCTGCTGTGTTCCTGCTGTCTGCAGTTGCAGACGTGAGTCCTGCTGTGTTCCTACTGTCCTGGTTTCAGACGTAAGTGCTGCTGTGTTCCTGCTGTCTGCAGTTGCAGACGTGAGTCCTGCTGTGTTCCTACTGTCCTGGTTTCAGACGTGAGTGCTGCTGTGTTCCTGCTGTCTGCAGTTGCAGACGTGAGTCCTGCTGTGTTTCTACTGTCCTGGTTCCAGACGTGAGTGCTGCTGTGTTCCTGCTGTCCTGGTTCCAGATGTGAGTGCTGCTGTGTTCCTGCTGTCTGCAGTTGCAGACGTGAGTCCTGCTGTGTTCCTACTGTCCTGGTTCCAGACGTGAGTGCTGATGTGTTCCTGCTGTCTGCGGTTCCAGACGTGAGTTCTGCTGTGTTCCTACTGTCCTGGTTCCAGACGTGAGTGCTGATGTGTTCCTGCTGTCTGCGGTTCCAGACGTGAGTTCTGCTGTGTTCCTCCCAGCCTTCCTGCCTACGTTTCTCCAGCTCCACCTGCCCACCACCGCTTGCAAGCCAAGCCAGGGGTAGCGACATGGAGGTTGTCTGCTGTAGCAAATTCATCCTGCCTTGTGGTGGGCACTGGTGAAGACCAGCAGCCCCTTAGACTCCGCTCCCTAGTGCGGCTTACGCCATAGCTAGCAGCGGTACAGCGGATCTACGATTCCAGTCATGATATATGGCATATAGCAGCATCCATTTTTGCATCTGTTTTTTCCCCCCTTTGAATGTATACATTAAATAGACAGCAAAAATGCACTGTGAACCTAACCTTAGAGAAAATTTAAAAGGGTTGACTCTCTAGGGAGGAGGGAGATAAGTCACCAGAAGAGAGGAGAGAACAAAGGATTACACAGCGGGACCTGTGTGAAAGCCTCTATTCAAAGGTCAAAGAGGTCAGTGCTTACTTCAGAGGAGATAGTAATGTAGCTGTAAATTAACTCTTTGTTGTCCTGTTTTGGTGCCTCATCTCCCACCGCCCCTCCCAACTCCTTAAGAGAACGATGAAGACAGGGGGGGAGAGCTTCAAACTGCTTTTTCATGATAAAAATGAATTTTTAGGTTAATAAAGTCAATTACAAAGTTTCTTAAAATTGCCTGTACTATGGATTTTTGAAAAAAAAAAAAAAAATGTAAACGACACAACAGTAAGTGACACAACAAAAAAACATAATTTGCCAAACTCTGTTGGTGTGTGTTTATGCTATAGGTGTTCATTAGTGGCCACCCAGAGGTTAACATGTGAATTGCAGCCTCTGGGGGATTTGTTAGTTGTGTTAGTAGACAATGCCCCTCAGAGATGTCGCTGGTCTTAGAATGCGGGTCGCAATGGACCTTTAATTACCAAACAGTAACACCCCCCAAATTGTTGTGCACAGTGTGTCACTTCACAGAAACATTATCTCCTCTCAAGCAAGAACATTTAGTACCTTAAAAATGACACATGTATTCAAGAAAGTTTCTGTTTCTTAGTAACTGTCTCACATGTCAAAATTCAGAGAGAATGTATAAAGGTAGATAAAATAACTAATCATTATCACACAGCTTTCTAATGGCATCTAATAGTTTCTACTGGTGTCACCGAATCCTGGCACTCGTAGAACTGATGTTTTTAAGCCCCATTGCAGGTTATAAATAATGTAAGCGCTCATGAAATAGAAAATAAAGAGAATAAGATGTTCCTCGTATACGTGCAACTGTAAAATGTCCATATACTGTGCCCTCCAAATGGTCTCTTAAATGGTTTAATGGCAAAACACCATGCCCTATACTATAAGCCGGAAATTTTTTAGTATAGCCAATGGAAGTCACATATTTGATGTCTCTTCTGTCACCTTAAAAATATTAGGTTTCCAGGATTACATGCAGTGCAATTTTTTGGTGACCCCTTTTTAATAAGTCAAGAGATTAAGTTTTTTTTTTTTTTAAAGCGATATGTGTCCATCCTTACCTTTCTTTTAATTTAAAGTGCCACTGTCATTTGAAAAAACTTTTGATATGTCATAGAGACATGTCAAAAGCTTCAATCGTCCAGATCTGAATGTTCAGACATGTACCGATCATGAGTCACTGATAGAGTCAGGCTTCTAAGGGTATATGTATACAGAAGAATTCTGTCGGAAAACTCCTTGCTGAATCCGCCGCATGCTCCCGCTCTCATCTCCACTGGATCCATAAGCTCCATTATATGCTCCAACGGATTCCGCTGTCCGCCCAAAGAATTCTTTGGTCGGACGAAATCCGCCCTTGACCAGGATATATAAACAAAGGTCTGGAACCACAAATTAGACGAGTCTAGCCATGATTCTGTTCAGCCGTATCAGTCTTCTCTCTTCATGAGTTCTCTATGGTTCCTCTACTCTTTTTTATCAAGTACAAATATGTCTTTGAATATCTTTCCTCGTGGCTCAAGATATCCCGAAATATGTGATAAAAATTGGACCATCTTATATAAAGAGATATATTTTTTTAACTCTGTCAGGAGATGTTGATGGTTTTTGTGTCTATATGTGGACACAAAGTGGCTGAGATGATGGTTGCAGCCTGTTGGGGGTTCTGCTAGTGTGGCATGCCTCCACAGTGCTATGGCGGAGGACAGCTGGTCGCTTGCTAGATGGTAAAGTGTGAGGCCACTTTTGTGGTGGTTGGCCAATATACAGCCAGGCCCCGTGATGTTATGTTGTGACACTTAATGGTACAGGACCCAGATCTATGATGAGAGCGTAGAGAGTGGTACAGTCGTGCTGACTGGGTTGCATGTTGAGAGGTACAAAGAAGAATCAGAGGAGCAGAGAGGAGGATGTCGTGAGGGTCCTACCCAAGTAGCACTGTGCTCTGCTGGGATGTTGGAGAATGAGGTAGAGAATACTTGTGCCCGTGCATCAACTCTTGTCAGAATAAACCTCCTATTGCCCTACCAGTGTCGGGGACCCATCCTAGTGGGTGACACAAGCCCCAGACCTTGTTACCTGGGATGAGTGGAATGCTTAGGGTTCTCTGCTGATACCCACGCTGCGAGATAGAGTTCATAGGCTTCTAGCAACCTTGCTCTATCCGGATCAGTTCCTAGCTTTCTGCCTTTGTGGATACTGTCCTTCACTGTGACTCTCCTAGTCCACGGCGTGGGTTGAGATGATCTCTGACTTGTCCTCTTCTGTGAAGGGTTTAACACTGCATAGTGCTGAGTAAAGTTACTTGAGGAGAAACTGTTAGTTGCTTCCTCACTGTACAGGAACTTGACTTAGACTGCATGCTAAGGCTGGGGACCTGGCAGAGGGCCAGGGCCCAAACGAACCACTGTAGGGAGCGTTCTAGCTTGCATACTTCCCCTACAAAGTCCAACATCAAAGAACTCCTACACTTCCTCTACCCCCGTGACTTCCTATCTACAGCCCCTGTAAGGTGTGCTGTGTATGGGTGAAGAGTGCATACAGAAGAAGTAAAGAAAGAGATGATAGGATAGAAGCAGATGCTCATTGGTCCACAGATCCATGTAACATATAAGCAAGCAACAACCCTTTCCATACTTAAGCTTTGCAGCAACTAAGTGCATATACCACTTGCTTACAGAAAGTACAGGCTTTTGCGAAGGGTGTAACTAATTGCAACACCCGTGGTGGGATACCACACTAACATGCCAGAATGAAAAATTGAACTTTGAGAAATTTCTTAAGGTAAGATAGTGGTAAACACATCTGTTTAAGCTACCTAAACTGCTGCTGGCTATCAATAAAGAATCATGGGGGAGGTCCTAGTCTCCTCCAAAGTGATGTAGTATTGGCAAGACAAACCAGCTTCAGTGCCATCCAGCACATGAGCAAAGCACATAGGAAGCATGGGATGCCAGAGCGGTATGACTCCAGAGGAGAAAGGGACCGCCTCCATGACTCTTCACAGTTAGCACAAGTTACTTTATAACTTTATATCTTCATTTATGTAATTTTGGAGAGTCAAAACCTTTCGCCATTCTGTATGCCATTATTGGGGGAAGGTTAGGTACAGTTTTCTTTAGGAGTATAAACTTTTCTATTGTCCTCATCCATTAACCTGGTTTCTCATAACTTTTTATATGACAAAATCAAACTTTGCGGCAAGTTCTCCTCTTTTCTTTAAGATATCAGCACCATGAAAGGGTTAAACATCCTAATGATACAGAAGGGAAACCCGTCTCTGAAGACACTCTTGTATTACCTCCTACACAGTCCTGGCTATACTGTTATTTGCTCCATTTCCTCTATACTGGATTGTAATTGCAGACGTTCCATAATTTTTTTTCTTGTCTTCCTTTGATTTTGTCAGTCTTAGAAGTCATCACAGCCAAGGAATCATTAGGAAAAAGAAGATAGATCACATACTTCTTCAGTGGTGTTCATTTCTACTTTTAGACGCGTAACTCATTTCTATACATGTCGTGATTCTACTATACATCGGTTTTGCACCGTTTTCAAGATATTTGCTTGTAGTCAATTATTGGAACATATTTGCTTAAAACCAATGGCTCATTGGGCCATTCCTATGTCATAAAGTGATGGAATATTGCTGGGATATTATCTCTTCCTGATTGGTTTGGTTGAGACTTCATGGACAACCCTATGGATGAAGCACCTATACTTTGGTTTCGTTGGTTTGCCGATCATCACCCAAATTTTTTGGGAATGGAAAAAAGTTTTATGCTAGGAAAGTAATGTTGACCAGAGTTGAACTGATCGGCTTTGGCAACGTTTTCTGAACCCAAATGCTCGGGACTTGACTCCTTGCGGCTGTGGAAGTTGGTTGCAGCCCTAGGGAGTCCTGGAAAACATGGATCCAGCTTATGGCCTATGGCTGTGTCCATGTTTTCCAGGACTCCCTAAGGCTGCATTTAATCTCTGCAGCAGAGACTGAACTCAAAAAGTTTGACCTCACTACAGGGAAGGGAAGGGACAATATCTTATCTTTTTACAAGCCGTGAAAATAAAAAATTGGGAGTAGCAATTAGAGATGAGCGAACCAGGTTCGGGTTCGAGTCCATCCGAACCCGAACGATCGGCATTTAATTAGCGGGAGCTGCTGAACTTGGATAAAGCTCTAAGGTTGTCTGGAAAACATGGATACAACCAATGACTATATCCATGTTTTGCACATAGCCTTAGGACTTTATCCAAGTTCAGCAGCCACCGCTAATCAAATGCCGAAAGTTTGGGTTCAGATCGACTCGCGCATGCTCCAGGTTGGCTCATCTCTAGTAGCAATGGGATTTGTGTACTAGAGAGTGCACAAAAGGGACATAAAACCCTCTATGTGCTGCATTTTCACAACAATAAGTGTACCAAAAAATCCACGCTTAGGCTAGCAATGAAACAGACTTTAAGAAGGAACAAATGCAGAACACTCTCTACAGTGTTGCTTAACTTTATTCACTGTGTTTGCATGTTCTTACTCTTGAGAGCTTCTCCTAACACCTAATATTTCTCAAATGACTGTTAAAGCTATGTGCCTAGGCTTTTTATATTGGCTCTGGCATCACCCCTATACTGCTTCCTGATTGGCTGGAAGAGCTGCTTGGGCTACTTTGAGGTCACACTATCCTTCCACGTTTTCTTTTCTGCCAGATTTAGCAGGTTCGCAAACCCTGTGTTATGTTGGTGCCTGTTTAGTATGGCTGAAGGTGCACTTTTGGCCATTATTCAGTGTGCATGCTTACCACCAGTCTAATTCAAGCACTTGCTGTGGGATAATTTACAGGTTCCACCACACACATCTGGTTTCTTCTGCCAACCCTAGTCGGTCTGCAGATAGTTTAGACTGAGTAGTGATGGACAGTTGCCTTCTCAACGTATCTCCCTTCCCTACCAGAGCTCTGTGTGGTCTGGATGTCAGAGGGCTGGTCCAATCACACCCTGGAGCGGGACTCTGGATGTCAGAGGGCTGGTCCAATCACACCCTGGAGCAGGACTCTGGATGTCAGAGGGCTGGTCCAATCACACCCTGGAGCGGGACTCTGGATGTCAGGGGGCTGGTCCAATCACAACCCGGAGCGGGACTCTGGATGTCAGAGGGCTGGTCCAATCACACCCTGGAGCGGGACTCTGGATCTCAGAGGGCTGGTCCAATCACACCCTGGAGCGGGACTCTGGATGTCAGAGGGCTGGTCCAATCACACCCTGGAGCGGGACTCTGGATGTCAGAGGGCTGGTCCAATCACACCCTGGAGCGGGACTCTGGATGTCAGAGGGCTGGTCCAATCACACCCTGGAGCGGGACTCTGGATGTCAGAGGGCTGGTCCAATCACACCCTGGAGCGGGACTCTGGATGTCAGAGGGCTGGTCCAATCACACCCTGGAGCGGGACTCTGGATCTCAGAGGGCTGGTCCAATCACACCCTGGAGCGGGACTCTGGATGTCAGAGGGCTGGTCCAATCACACCCTGGAGCGGGACTCTGGATGTCAGAGGGCTGGTCCAATCACACCCTGGAGCGGGACTCTGGATGTCAGAGGGCTGGTCCAATCACACCCTGGAGCGGGACTCTGGATGTCAGAGGGCTGGTCCAATCACACCCTGGAGCGGGACTCTGGATGTCAGAGGGCTGGTCCAATCACACCCTGGAGCGGGACTCTGGATGTCAGAGGGCTGGTCCAATCACACCCTGGAGCGGGACTCCGGATGTCAGGGGGCTGGTCCAATCACACCCCGGAGCGGGACTCTGGATGTCAGGGGGCTGGTCCAATCACACCCTGGAGCGGGACTCTGGATGTCAGAGGGCTGGTCCAATCACACCCTGGAGCGGGACTCTGGATGTCAGAGGGCTGGTCCAATCACACCCCGGAGCGGGACTCTGGATGTCAGAGGGCTGGTCCAATCACACCCCGGAGCGGGACTCTGGATGTCAGAGGGCTGGTCCAATCACACCCTGGAGCGGGACTCTGGATGTCAGAGGGCTGGTCCAATCACACCCCGGAGCGGGACTCTGGATGTCAGAGGGCTGGTCCAATCACACCCTGGAGCGGGACTCTGGATGTCAGAGGGCTGGTCCAATCACACCCTGGAGCGGGACTCTGGATGTCAGAGGGCTGGTCCAATCACACCCTGGAGCGGGACTCTGGATGTCAGAGGGCTGGTCCAATCACACCCCGGAGCGGGACTCTGAATGTCAGAGGGCTGGTCCAATCACACTCCGGAGCGGGACTCTGGAATCTCGTAAGAAGTCCACTTGTGCTCTTGGACATTGCTTGAGATGTCTCTTGTAGCTTGAGCTGGTGTTTCATATAGGATTGGATTGCTTAGTATTCTGACCTCTTTGCCTGTCCTTCTTTCTGCCATTTTTGCCTGCTTTTTTTGCACTGTTCTGCTATCTCTGGTTTAATCTGTATCTGCCTGACTATCCTTTATTGTGTTGCCTGTCTTGTCTTGTTCTGTGTTTCACTTACCCAGCGTAGGGGGCATCACCCAGTTGTCGCCAACTCTCCAGGGTCGGGCTGGCAAGTAGGCAGGGACGTAAAACAAATAGGTTCTCCATAAATAAACCAGACCCTAAACATTACAACCATTGGTTGCTGAGGGGTTGTTCCAGCAGACAGGGGCTATATAAAGGGCCTAGGGTAGCCATCTTGGTGCTCTTATAAAACCCTTCAAGAAGCCATAGGCAGGGTGCAATAGGGCAACAATAAAAGACAATGTAGAAGTGAGACTGCTAACAGGTAACCCCACCTATACCACCCGCAGACTGCTGGCTCTGTAAACTAAAATAAAACACAACACCATTGAACTTTTGCTGGACGAGGGTCGGCCACAGCATTTATTAATTGTAAAACTCCTTTAAATAACTCCAACTCTCTCCAACGTGGAGAACACATATCCAGGCTGGACGCGGAGTGCCGGCCGCTGGACTCCCAGCGGGCACATCGAACTTCCAGGCTCGCTTTATCACAACCTTTTAACCTCTGAACCGCCACGAAGGAGCCCTTATACACCTATAGGGCTCCGACCCCCGCCCAGCAAATAAAGGGCCTGCTCAATTCCATCCTGGAGGCCTGATATAAAAATATCCGATCCAATGTCGGATAGGTGCACTCCATCGGGCCGCATCAGCCTACTGTTGTCACCCTCAAGCTGCCGGTGTCTGACTACAACCCAAGACCTAGATCTTACAAACCGGGAAAAACGGGAATTGATGGATCTGCGGGCCCTTTCCACCGCAGCAGCATCCCGGGCATCTTGCCAGACTACCCGAGAAACTATCTCTGACCACACCAAGACTATGTCTGAGAAAAATGTGGCAAAACGGTCGATGTCTGCTCGCATGAGTGTCAACAATTCAGCCATTCTCATGGAGCAGAGATCATTGCCCCCCACATGCAGAACTAAAATTATGGGGCCCGACACTCTGGAGCTGATGTCCACAACTTCAGAGAACACCTGGGGCCACCGCAGCCCACCGATACCCCTCCAATTGACTTCCATGCCACGAAATCCCAGGTCGCGGCCCACCGGTCGACACTCCGCTCTCTGCGCCGCTCGAGCAATATATGAGTGGCCCAGAATCCAGATCACGGGCCTAAGACCTAATAACAGAAATGAACGTTACTTATAACAGTAAATCCGGACGAATATAGCTTGCAAAACATGAAGAACGCCAGCGGCCTATACGCTGCACCTCCGCCTCCGGCAGGCCCGCTGCGCTGCCTCCGTAGCCGCCCCAATACGAAAAGAATGTGATGCGAATTCCGCTGGGGGGACTCCGATAGCCGACAAACAGCGGCGAAAAACCGTAATAAACTGGTACCTGGTAACGGGAGTGGAATCCGAATGAATCCGAGTGAATGAAAAAATTTTTTCCACTAGGCCGCAAGGCCAAATACTCAGTGACGCATCGCACCGGGCAGACTGTCCCGTATACGCCCTGTATGGGTATCCATACACCCTGCCGGTACTGATCTGTCTTTGAGCCGCGCAAGCGCAGACGTAAGGAACCATTGGAAACTAAAACGTCGTCAAAAAGAAGACCCCCTTGCTTTGACTAAGAAGGGGGGAGGAGTTCTCCTATGCGCAATGCCCCGAAAAAGGCCGTGCAAAAGCAGGCCGCAAAAAGACGTGCTTCCAACACAGAAGAGCAGACATGGCTACATGCTGCAACTATACGCGCTAATAAATCGTAGGACACGGGCCGTCTGGCTTCGCGCCTAACATGTTCTTTCTTCCAGCCCTTAAGGGCTTGTCTAATGAGAAAGTGTTTTGTAGAATCAGACCAGCCATGCATTTTTTGAAAAAAGGCTACACCGGAAAGTGAGCGCATAGCAACCGAGCTAGAGACCCTGGCCTCGCGCAATTGTAGGAAATATTCAAGTGTAACCTGTAGCCTTAAAGAATCACTGGAAGCTACATCTCTCGAACCTGCTAACTGCAGCCAGGCATTCCAGGCCTTACCGTGCCTCTGCCAAGTCGGTGGAGTAACCGAGGAACTAATCAGGGTCATTAGCTGCTGTTGTCCACTATGTCCCAGAGGTGTGGAGGGCATAATTGACCATGGGTATCCGCTCCCGGTAAAAGCGCACGGAACTCCTGCCAATGACAACGAGAAAGGGCATCAGCGAGAACGTTATCCTTACCGGGGACATGCCTTGCTCGAAAGTAGATGTTCAATTCCAGACAGCGGAGCACCATATGTCGCAGCAATGCCAGGACCGGAAGAGAAGAAGAAGACAGACGGTTAATGCAAAATACAACTCCAAGATTGTCAGTACGAAAACAAATGTGCCTATCCCTAAAATGTGTACCCCAAATTTCAATGGCAACTATAATTGGAAATAGCTCCAGAAGGGTTAGATTTTTACACAGAGATGGGTACCAGTGATCCGGCCAGGGAGCATAACACCAAGATTTTTGAAAATAGCTCCGAAGCCAAAGGAACCTGAGGCATCTGTGAATAGCTCTAACTCACCATTGCTACATTCAACACTACGAAGACATGTACGGCCATTATAAGAGCCAAGAAATGATCTCCAAACGAGCAGATCACCTTTTAGCTGCTTTGTAAGCCGAATCCGGTGCCCTGGGGCCCTAACCCCCCGAGTGGACAACGAAAGGCGGCGGGAAAAAACCCTGCCCATCGGCATCACCCGGCAGGCGAAAACTAAAAGTCCCAATAGAGACTGCATTTGCCGCAACGTAACCTTTTGAACTGAACAAAAACCTTCTATGAGCTGTGAAAGCCGCAGTAGCTTATCAGGGGGAAGTCTGAACACCATTTCCATGGAATCAATTTCTATCCCTAGAAAAGACAAAGTGGTGCTGGGTCCTTCCGTCTTTTCTTCTGAAACTGGCACCCCGAATCGTTTCATAAAGAAACAAAACGAGTTCAGGAGGTACAGACATTGACTACCCCCGCCTGGAGCCACAAAGAGAAAATCATCCAGATAGTGTAAAATTGACGTGGAGCCTGTTTCACATCTTACCACCCATTCAAGGAAAGAGCTGAACATCTCAAAATAATGGCAAGATATGGAACAGCCCATGGGCAGGCAGGTGTCGTAATAATATTCCTCTTCAAAATGGCAATCGAGGAGGTGGTAGCAATCTGGGTGCACGGGGAGAAGGCGAAAGGCGGACTCAATGTCTGATTTTACCATTAATGCACCAGGTCCCGCCTGTCTCACCAACATAACTGCCCTGTCAAATGAGACATACGAGACCGATGCATCATCCTGTGAGATTCCGTCATTGACAAACATACCTTTCGGGTACGAAAGGTGGTGTATAAGTCTAAATTTCCCTTGCTCCTTTTTGGGCACCACTCCTAAAGGGGAGACTCTTAAATTGGGAAAGGGCGGTGAAGAAAAGGGGCCTTCAATCCTGCCCAGGGAAACTTCTTTCCCCAGCTTGTCTCTAAGGACAAGAGGGTGATCTCTGACGGATTTTAGGTTTTCTGCAAACAACGGGGTTCTACTAAGGATGAAAGGAATAAAAAATCCATAAGTGAACCCAGTTCTCAATTGGTCAGCTTCCGCCTTATTGGGGTATTGTTTTAGCCAGGGCTCCATCGCGATTGCGCTCACTGGAGTCCTTTGCGTCACCAACGCCTGCGCGAGAAGGTTTTGTGGCTTGTGACTTGCACCGAATGGCTGTGTGGTTACCTCCGCATGCTGAGCATTCGTGTCGGAATTTACATAAAGCGGCAAATCTGCAATGCCCTTCATTAAATGACCAGCATGCACCAGGTCTGCGCACGGCCACTGTCCCCTGGGCTGCTGCCCCGGAGACAGTGGCCCCGGACTGAAAGGGGAAAGGGCGTTGTGGCGTGGTCATCAATCTTAACCATACGTCAGTGGCTTTAACACCCCAGCCAATATCTGGCTGGAGGCTTAAACGCCGACGGAATTCTTCGTCGTAACGCCACCACACCGAGTCCCCGTGAGATTTGTATGCGGTATATATCGTGTCCAAATATATGAATAACTCCTGACAGCGCTCAGGGTGTTTCTGCCCCATAACACAGCCCAATACAGCAAAAGCCTGCAACCAATTGTTCATGGTCTTTGCGGGCTTAGGCCTACGATCATAAGGTCTGGCCTCAGGGAGACGCCTTTCCTTATCAATGGTAAACTGATCTACCGATATCAGGGACCATATATCAATATATTGATTGGCCCAAATTTTTTCTTTTACCTCCTGTTCCACATGAGTACCCAGCGGGCTAACCCCACAAAAGAAAACATCCTTTTGTGCACTAACAGAAGGGCGTGGAGTTTTTACAGGAACAGGCGGGACCTGAGGAGCGGGGGAGGTAGCTTTTTCTAATAAGGATTTAAGTAACATCAACATGTCCCCCGAACCCGCCCCCCAGGCATCGGCATAATTAAACTCACCTGAAGTAGACGCTTGAGGAGGCGAAACAGGCAAATCCGGCAGAACAGGTGTCGCAGGAGGAACAGCAAGAGGAGGAGGAGCAGGAGAGACATGTGGAGGAGGAATGGCAGCAGGGGGAACATCATGTGGGACCAGGCTGTCTGCCCTGGAAGGCGGAGGCTCCGGCCTCGTGCGCGCATGAGACCGGCCAGTCTCACCGGAGGACCATTCGGATGAGGAGGGGGATCGCCAGCGGGAAGGTCTGGACCTCCCGGACCGGTGAGAAGCTCTGGAATAGTGGCGGGAACGACGTCGTCTAGCACCTCTGTAGCTACGGCTCCCAGAATCCTGAGAGGAGGACGAGGACCTGTGACGGGGCCTATGGGATCTTTTATGTGATACAGACCCCTGCTCAATACTGGCAGACAACACTGCAGGGTTCATGGCTTGTGCAGCAGGGGAAACAGATTGTGCAGCAAGCATGGCTGGCTGGGCAGCAGGGGTCACATTATGTGCAGCAGGAGCTGACTGGGCAGCCAGGGTGACCGCATGTACAGGTGGCTCAGCAAAGGCCAGGGGGGTAGAGGAGGGGGGGGCAGAAGCAGCAGCAGCCACCTCTGTAGCTGCAGCTGCTGTGGCTAATGTTGTGGCTGAAGCTGCAGGGGCCGACATAGGAGCCGCCTGAGAGGGTGGTGGGGTGTTCGGGTGCTCAGATGAGGAGCTCTGACTTGCCTGTGCTCCCATCCTCAATGCTACTGCAGGACGATAATGGCGCGGCGCACCGGAAGTCGACGCCGCGTCACTTTCGGTTCGGGGGCGGGACTTCGGGAATGACGGAGGAAGACGCAACAAGCTGCGTCTTCTCATTGCTGGGGAGGCAGAGCCCGGGCTAAGCCGTGCCGGAGGCCGCGACACTCGCGCGGACCAGCGGCTCCCTGTGCTTACAGCAGAGAAGGAGGGGAAGGAGTCCCCAGGGGGAAGTGGATCAGGAGGGGAAATAATATTACCGGAGGCAGGGGGAGATGTTATGGCGGCCATCAGCCGACTCAGGAGGCCCGCATCCGATTGCAGACGGGCCCTGATAACCTGCAGCAGCTGTTCTTCCGCCATCTCTGGTACACGGACAGCAAGAGATGTGACCTGCTTGCTACCGGATCATCAAGAGGAAGAGGTAAGACACAGGAGGGTATATTAAGCATCCCAACCTGCTACTATTGGCCAGCTATAGTCATGTGTGCAGAGGGGTTGTCCCGGAGCAACCATTCTTCTATCAGCAGAGGGGGGTACAGGGGGTGTGTAACAGATAAAGGGAGGGACCATCCCTGCACAGCACTCTGCTAACTATGCCAGCGATAGACCGTTCGCAGTCCCTGGGCACCCACGCTAAGCGCCTGTTTGCCTCACCATCTCATTCAGTGAAAAAAAGAAGTATGAGGCTGGCTCCACACTGCCTTAAAATCTTTGAAAATGACAATAACTCCAGAGGCCAGATTTCCCTGGAAGTCAATGAAAATTTACCTTACACACATAAAGGGGAGAGTTTTCAGACATGGTGTAAAATAAAACTGGCTCAGTTGCCCCTAGCAACCAATCAGATTCCACCTTTCATTTTCCAAAGAGTCTGTGAGGAATGAAAGGTGGAATCTGATTGGTTGCTAGGGGCGACTGAGCCAGTTTCACTTTACACCATGTTTGATAAATCTCCCCCAAGGTGTTTTTCTCTCTGTGGCAGATCCTCCAAAACACAGCATGCTGAGGGTGTGGTGTTTTTTCTGTCAATGGGATTGTTCTGGTCTCTCAAAAACACCATTGCTGTGTGTATGGCATTTTTTTTTTTTCTGATGTTTATGTCACGTTTTGTGGTCAAGCAGCTAGGTCATGTGATGGCAGAGGGGGGAAAAAAAAGATCAGCGCACAAATATGCCTAACCCACCAAAAAGACCAGTCACACATAAAGTCAAAAACAGTACAAAAAAAAAAAAAAATAGCCAACCCCGCCCCCCCCCCCCCAAAAAAAAGCATTGAAACACCCGATAAAAAGTGTGTGTGAGGGCACCCTGACCATTACAAAAAATAAATAAATAATAAATGTTAAACGCTCAAAAAATCTAATTTTCCCATTATTTTGTTCAAAACTCATAATATAAAGGAAATGATAAATGGCACTGCAACATCAGAGGGGAAAAAAAACTATTAAAATATGTTGAGAGAATAACAGGATAAGAGGATTGAAAAACCAACGAATGATTAAGGGGTTAATTGACTCCCTATATGAGGTGGTCCCTAATGAGCTTCTGATAGGACAATTTGATTGTGATCCCCTTGGCAGACAGGGAGTGATGAGAGTCTCTCTAGGTAATATGTCGGTGCTATATATCATAGCTGGGGATGGGATGCATACAATATGCACATTACGTGGTGTGAACAGGGACAAGCCCTGATGCCTGCAATGGATGGATATACAGTATCTTCCATTAGACCCATAGGAAACAGAAATCTCTATACTCTGATCTTTGCAAAAGATGAATCTGCAACCTGGAGAGCAGAATTCCCATAGAAGGGGTGGCTATAAATCCGTAAATAACTCCTTTCCTGTGAAGTCGGATCAGGCGTCCAGCTCTCCGGGAGGATTAGTGAAGCTGTGCATGCGGAATCCATATTTGTCAGTGAGGGGCACAGCTGCCATCTAGTGAGCACAGCTGCACCTTTCACCGCAAGTCAACATGCATCAGGGAAATTGCTCCAGTATATCTTGTTAATCTCCGTCTGCAATGTGTTGTTCTCCTGTGCGACTGTGTGTAGTGCGCAAATCCTTACAGTGTCAACGAGTAAACCCCATATCATCCAATTTGTAGGAACTGATTCGGAGATCGGAGACCTTCAGACATTGCAGTAGGCTAGACTGAGGATTAACGGGGCTCAATGCCTTTACATCTGCAATAATTATGGCCAAATTTACTATCTATCTATCTATCTATCTATCTATCTATCTATCTATCTATCTCCTATCTATCTATCTATCTATCTATCTATCTATCTATCTATCTATCTATCTATCTTCTATCTATCTATCTCCTATCTATCTATTATCTATCTATCTATCTATCTATCTATCTATCTATCTATCTATCTATCTATCTCCTATCTATCTATCTCCTATCTATCTATTATCTATCTATCTATCTATCTATCTATCTATCTATCTATCTATCTATCTATCTATCTATCTATCTATCTATCGTATCTGCAACGTAGTGTAGAGCTGGTAAGGACCATAGATCCACTAAATAAACAAGGATGACCCAACAGCACTTCTTCAGTGAAAAAAATAACAAAGGAGTTTATTTCATTCCAAGCACGTGCGCCGTTTCAACCGCATCGTGCGGCCATGCTTGCAAATGGTCGCGTGATGCGGTTGAAACGTCGCACATGCTTGGTATGAAATAAACTCCTTTGTTATTTTTTTCACTGAAGAAGTGCTGTTGGGTCATCCTTGTCTATCTATCTATCTATCTATCTATCTATCTATCTACCGCGTTAAACAAACAATTGCAGTATTTGTGGTGTGAACAGGGTGCCTTTCCTGGCAACTAGCCGGCCGGTTGCTGAGGCACGCTGTTGAAGTTGTTCCTTGGTCTTGCCATGGCTGGGGCTTCACCGCCCCTGGCTGATCGGCACAGGTGTGCTAAATTGAATTTTACTGACTGCCAGCCGGCACCGCCAGTCAGCATGTGTATGACTCCGATATATTGTGTTTGTTTGTCCTGTCTGTGTCTTTGTGTTTCCACCTGTTCAGGTAAGGGACTGTCACCCAGTTATATGCTGCAGCCTAGGGCAGTTGTGGTAAGTAGGCAGGGAAATCGGGGCGGGTGCCAGTGCAGGGCCTCACCTGTCCTGTATGTCTGGGTCCGTCCTGACAGCTGCATCCCGTCCTTGCATTAAACCCGGAAATGAAAGCGTGATGAGGCAGGGCCAAACAAAAGTGGCGAAGATAAAACAACCCCTATAAATGAGTGGCACAAGATTAGTCATTCTAGAGGGAAAAAGAAAAAATACTCTGTTGGGAGTTGTTTATTCTACATGTGGCCACCTAGTGGTTGTAATGTGTATTACAGCCTACTGAAAATTCTTCTTATTTGTTCCAATATGTATTAAAACTGTCTTGCGAAACTGCGGGGGAAAAAAATGATGGACACATATGTCCATATGGCTTGTACCTTACACCGTAAATGTGCAGTTTATAGGCAGAACTGGAGCCTATGGATATATACAATAGCAAGCAATATATGACATTTCCAATTTTCCTCCTCTGTTATCCCTTAACAATGTAACCATATTTTTATTAATTATTTTTTTTTTAGAAACCGACGGGCTCCTTCCACCGCTCCCTTAATTAAATGCACGTGCAGCCATGCTGAGATAAAGACGTGATTCTCAATATTAGACTAAGTATGACTGACATTTAAGTAGCGCAAACTGATTCGGAAAATCAAAATATATTTAGAGCAAAATGTCATGTGTCATAGATGTGTCACAGGCATGCAGCACGTACCTGTCAGGCGCTATGTCTTAGATATGTAATAGATTTGTCCCAGGCATTCGGCTCCATGTTATAATAGGCTCTGATGTGTTCATACTGCAGGCTCCATGATCGAGGCTACCAGCTCTTACTTATTTATTTTATTTTATTTTTTTCAAATTTTTAATAGGACGTTCTTGTTGGGTTCAAGATACCTCATTTATTGGAACAAAACGGGGATTAGCAATTTCTTTCATTGCGTGTGGAGGAGTACGGTAGCTATGGTAGGGGGCAGATGTAGAGTTAGGGCCCTATTCCACTGGACGATTATCGTTTGCATAATCGTTAACGATCTCAAACGACCGCTATTGCAAAAGACCTGAAAACGTTCACTCATTTCCATGGAACGATAATCGTTACTTATGATCGTAATTGCGATAGTTTTTCTTCGTTATTTATTCGCTATTGCGTTCGTATCTATTGCGAACGACCGAACGACGTCTTATTCAATGCGAACGATTTGCGAACGTTTTGCGATCGAGCAACGATAAAAATAGGTCCAGGTCTTATAAAGCGATCAACGATTTCTTGTTCGGTCGTTAATCGTTAACTGCATTTCAACCGAACGATTATCGTTTAGATTCTAACGATTTAACGATAATCTGAACGATAATCGTCCGGTGGAATAGGGCCCTAAGGACCCCTATGCCAGCGTTATAAATTGCACATGATAGGAAAAGTGTAACGACTGTAGTCATGGATCTGCTGTATCACCACTAGCGATGGTGTAAGCCGCACCAGGGAGCCAAGTCTAAGGGGGCGCTGATCTTCACCAGTGCCCACTTCACGCCCCCACAGGTCGCTACCCCTGACTTGGCTTGCTAGTAGTGGAAGGAGAGGTACAGGAACACACAGCTGAAAACAGCAGGCCTCACGTTTGGAACCACAGGTGGCAGGAATCACGGGCTGGAACCAGAGGCGGTAGGAACCACAGGTGGCAGGAATCACGGGTAGCTGGGACCCCATGCTACGGGAAGCATGCAGGACTCGAACACTAGGAGCAGGTTGAGATAGATAGGGAGGTGTGGAACACACGAACCAATTAGTTATGTACTGTCCCTTTAAATCTGTGACAGTCGGCATGCACATGCCCTAGGAGGCGGGGACGCGTGAGCCGACCAGGAAGACAGTCACAGGACCGTGGAGTGGGGAAGCAACACCAGCATCAGGCCCCTGCAGAAGACAGCGGGGAGGAGAGTGAGTGCGTCGGTGGCATTGAGGTTTAGAAGATACACAATTGGCTACTCCAAGGGGGTGTAAAGTTGCTAAATCATTGACAGATTGCAATCCCCATCACAACCACTGGGTGGCCCAACCAACTGGGTTTGGGCGACATATAGGATTGGTAGAAGACATCTATTTTTCTCTTTGGGAGTTATCTGCACATATGAGCAAAATCCTGATCATTACTCTCTTGCCCTATTTTATATTCTTTACGCCAGTTTAGAGGGGATACAGTATTTCCATCTCAGCTTCTTATCTATGGCAGCTCTTCTTAAACTTTGAGGTGTTCTTAACTGTTGAGGTGCAGTTCACAGTCTGGTGCGGTATCTGGGTATCATGGACTTCAGCCATGTCAAACTCTGACCCAGGATTTGTGGCCCACCAAGGAAATCAGTTGATTTCCTTAAAGAGGTATTCTGGGAAAAAATAACTTTTCCCTTATCCACAGGGGAAACTACAGGTGGAACAGTATGTATTTCTGCATTGCAATGATAGCTTACTAAAGGTTAAAAATATTTGTTGCTACACTGTGATGTTAGGCTACTTCAGGTGGAGCAGTATTTATTTCTGCATTTTGGTGCTGCTCTAGGATATCATATGCACTACATGGTGGTATCTGGCTTTGTATAGTAGTAGTAGTAGTATGTGTTTGTTAGTGAGGCCCCAGCATCAGCATGGATCGTGGGGTGAGGCCTGAGAACAAAAGGTTTGAGAAGCCCTGGTCTATAGGATAGGGGGTGACAAGCTGATTGGTTCGACAACTGGGACCACTATCTATCCAAAGGAAGAAACAAAATTGTGCCAAATATGAATAGGAATGTTTGATGGCATCATAGAGAATGAATAAAGCACTGTCCATTCACATACCATGTACATTATTTGTGGTGTCCCACCACAGGTGTTGCTAGTTTATACACCCCTTGCAAATGCCTGTACTCAAAGTAAAAGTAATAATGAAGTTGTACCTAAGTTTTGCCACTAGATGTTGCTAGTATGTATATCTTATGTTTAATTATTGCACAGCTGTGGTATTCAAGGGGTTATTGTTGTTTGTGATTTGTGCACCAATGAGAGCTCTTTCCTCTTCTCCATCTCTGTTATCCTTCTTCTTTTGCACTCTCTTCTCCACCACTCACAGCAGGTATTACATACCCTGTAGGAGGTTGTCACATGGGGAGGAGAAGTGTAGTCACACACTTAGTCAGTCTTAGTCTTGTTCCTGTACAAAGGACACAAGCCAGAACGGTCCCTACAGCAGCCAAGTTGGGCCCTGGCTTATGCCAGGTCTTCTGTTAGAGGACAGTCCAGTGTATTCTAGTCTGGAGTGAGGTAGTGGACAGACGCACAAGGGAAGCACAGAAGCTCTTCTTGAAAGCAGCACTTCTACTCACTATGCAGTGCTAAACACTAACAGAGAGGACAAAGTCAGAGATCATCCCAGCCCACGTCGAGAACAATTCTAAAGGTGCAGGACAGTATCCTAAAACAAGAGGAACTGATCCAGATAGAGCAAAGTTGCTACAAGCCTACATACTCTCAGCGCGGGTGTAACCAGGTAAACTTGGCCACTCTGCTCAACCCAAGTAACAAAGTCTGGGGCTTATGTCACCCTAGGAGGACGGGTCACCCGACACTGTAGGGCAAAAGGTGGTATAGAGACAAAGGTCGAAACACGGGAACAAGTTAACTTCTATTTTCAAGTCTTCAGTATTCTACTTCTTCTAAAGTTCCAGCAGAGCACATTTCTACTTGGGTGGGGACTCTCGTGACATCCTTCTCAACACTTCTCTGTACTCACTCTACTTCTCAGCACGCAACCCAGCCAGCACGGCTATACTACCTCTCAAGCTCTTAGCACAAGTCTTGTCAGTCAAGTCCAAAGTAAATTATCAAGTCATAAGTCTATGGTATACCACTAGATCAAGTATTCCTGAAGTAAAGGCGAGTTTATTTATGGCAACAGGACTCAGTGATTATTACTTTAACACCTAACACCGACACATCCATTGCATCTTCCTTGGGTCATCTCCCCTTTCTGTGGATGGTGGTACCGATAGTCTGGGTGGGTCACAACTCCACTCCGGACCACCGTGAAAAGCACCCAAGGGACCCTCTCACAACCCGGCAGGTCACCGACCACAGGGAAAAAGGTATAGCCAGCCTCACTAAACTAAAAGTAGGCATGCTCCATACCTGTGTGCCCAACCGGCACTGGCGTCACAACAACCCGCCATGTGGCTGGGCTATACTCCGACCAATCACCACAGTAGTGGCGTCACACAATACCATTTGGCAAATGGTGACCGGTCGAGTCTCACAGTAGTGCACCACATATTAATATCAGGGACAATTTTGTCCCCATTCTATGGATCATGGGTGTCCCAGCAGTCATTTCACCACCAATAAGCTTACATAGGATAGGGGATATAATCTGGGATTGGAGTACCCCTTTAAGTCTTCCAATCTAATCCAATCCAATCCAACATTGTGATCAGTATGGATTCGACCTTTAACACCTCCACTGATCCAGAGAAGGTAGGATCTACACACCGGATTCAGAGTTTTGGTCCTTCCTCAAGCACAGTTAAGTGGCCGGCACTATTCAGCGAACAGTAGTAAAGGGGTTGCCGTGATATGTCATTACTGAATGTTATGGTAATAAAAACAAGTCAAACCGACGATAGGTAATTTGACAAATTTGAGCTCTATTCGCAAGTAAAAAAAAAAAAAAAGTAGACGCAACATTCTTAGAGAACACAACCCAGCCGAAAACACGAAGGCAACACGATGTTTTGCCGTTTTTAACCTCTCTAACAAGCCATTGAGCGCAATGAATGTTACAATCAGTCCATTTATATCGTGTATGTACTTACCCGGCCACATTTAGGAGCTAAGATTAAATGGGCTGAATTTTATTTTAGTGAGTTACATTTTCCAGTAACATGGCTGAAAGTAAGAAGTATAGGTAATAACTGGAAATTGTATTTGGAAGTAGTCTGGAAGGCAAGTAAATGCATGAGAATGTGGAGTCAGTGACATTAGATAAGGCAGTGTAGGTAAATAACCATTAGTAGAAAATTAGGAGAGATTTAGAAAGGATCTATGAGCTGGAACGTTTAGCGGGGACAATTCATTAGAGACCAGGCCGAATGACGGGAACAGAGCTTAAAGGGTAGAAATAATTCAATGCAATTGGTTCTCCGTAAACCCATGCTTTCAGCTTTAAAAATAACTCTTGTTTATTCTGCCGGAGATATAAATGTTCCATGACAAAGGCAACTTTTTCTTTTTCCTCTCCAAAATCGCCAGGCTGGGCTGTAGAAAGAGTTCTGCATCCAATGAATATATAGAAGTCCGTTGGCTACACTAAGGCTAAGTTAACACAAAGTATAATTTCATTAAACAATGGCTGTAGTCGCAGTTTTGCGGTATTTATTGAAATTGTAGATTGCTTTAATTAGTATGGAATCCCGTCCGGAGTGTTTACACTCTGTATACACTCCGGCCTGGATTCCTTGCAGACGCACTAAACATTGACATGTCAGTTTTGTGATACTGCTATTCATATACCGCACAAGACTGACATAGAAGACAATGTAAAGTGCGGCGCCGGAAATGCAATAGTTTTCTGCAAGGCACATTAGAATTTTCGAGACAACATTAAAAAGATACCATAATACGTCCTGTAGGAGCGCAGCAGTAGCGGGACATGCGGCGTTCAGGGCCATGGACCAATATGCCTGCAGCACTGGCTTTTTTTATGGTTCTAGAACTAGGGAAAGCAGATAAGCAATACTATATGTTTAGAAATATTATTATTTTATATTGGATGTTGGAGTACCCCTTTAAGGTTTTAGTGCTTCCATTTCACATCCTCCTGACCTTATATCCCCTTGAGAACCCTACGTAGAGGTGCGTCACATTGCACAGCCGGAGGTACATTATCAGTCTTGTCCACTGACGTCCCTTATCCGTTTGCTCGGAGTACAACACTTGTAGGCATTGTCTCAGCTGGTTGTGTGCATGTTTCAAGCCAGGATCCTTGCATGGTAAGTAGGCAGGAAGAAGGCTAAGGAACTTATTTCATTAGAACCTATTGACTACACAACAATGCCAAAGGGACACTCAAGCAGATTAAATGTGCTCGTCCTTTTCCCCACAGGTAAGCAAGCTAAAAGCAAGTGCGGAAGACGGAGAATCCACCTCCCCGCTGACAAATCCTATTACAATTCACTATTATGTCAGGATGAATCAGTCACAACGTGTTACATCCGTCAGGTAACGCAATCTGACTGATACGACTTGACAAGACATGTCACCCTGTGGTACATCAAACAAATTATTTCTGGGGGGAAAAAATGCAATTTTCTCAAAATCAACATCTAATAATGGACAGATCTTAAAACTAAATACGTTTCACCATTCTCCGCTATCCAATGGTGGCGACCAATTCATGCCCAACCTCCATGGCTTCATCTCTTCTCCATAGAATGGTTGAATGGTCATCGGAAATTTATTGCCGCTTTGGTAATAGGTTGTCGGACTTGTCTCTCTTACATGTATGTGAATCAGAAATGAACTCTGACAATTGCTGAATAGTAAGATAAAGCTTGTCAAATACTGGAGATTTCATGTCACGTTATTTACCGCCGCTGTATAGAAATGAGAGATGGCGTAATGGTGAGTGACGGCTGGAAGCTTCTTAACTCTTAGTAGATTGGAACTCTGCTTAGTTCAGGATTTCCAAGAACTGTAGAATTTAGAGATCCCTTAGGGCCCTATTCCACAGGCCGAGCAACAATGTAAATGAGCGCCGATCTGCTAGATCGGCGCTCATTTACTGGGCCTATTCCACGGCCCCCGATGATGGTGAAACAAGGGCTGCAACCCTTGTTTCATACATTACCTGTCCGGGCGCAGGTCTTCTTTTCCCGGTCCCGTGACGCAGCATCGGCTTCGGAGCAGGGCTGTCTGAACTGACAGACCACTCAGCCAATCACTGGCGTGGCGTTTCCGGCCAGTGATTGGCTGAGCGGTCTGTAAGTTCAAACAGCCCCGCTCCGAAGCCGATGCTGCGGGGCAGGACCGGGAGGAAGAAGAAGACCTGCGCCCGGACAGGTAATGTATGGTTCTGCTGAAATCGTCAGTTGCCGCCGTGCACTGACATTCAACCGTAGCGATGCGCTGGTGGCGAACAACGATTTTAGGTCTAAACCTAAATGAACGATCAGCCGATGACACAATCATCGGCTGATCATTCTTTCTATTCCACCGAGCGAAAATCGGCCCGATTCAGGCCAATTCGGCCGATTATTGCTACTGGTCAATGAAGAATAAGAAGGTGAAAAAGATGAAGAGAACCATGGACTAAAGTGGAAGAGAACCATGGACTAAAGTAGAAGAGAACCATGAACTCTCTCCAAAAGATGTATCCTTCATTACTTTTCTTGGATCTATATATCTTAAGAAGATTTGAAAACAAACATGATTTCTTCATACCCTGTTTGATGTTCTTTATTCCATATGTGTCTATGAGCAGAGTTAGGGGGGTCCTGGTAAAATTTTACACCACTAGTTTATCAACCCACCAACAACAACTCCACCACCACCCTGCATCGGACCAGGAACATTGGAGATCTGCTGAACCCCTGAGGCCCATCTGACCATCTAGTAGTGTAAGGTCCTTAAAGGGGTTATCCAGCCTTAGAAATACATGGCCACTTTTGGCAGAGACAACACGACTCTGGTTTCCAATTTGGGTGCAGATTTTGCAGATCAGTTCGATTGAATTGAATGGAGCCTAATTGCAAACCACACCTGAGCAAGAGACAAGAGTCATGTCATCTCTGGAAGTAAGTGGCCATGTTTAGTGTCGGACTAGCCTACCAGAGGACTGGAGGATCCTCCGATGGGCCTCCAGCCTTAGAACCTGCACTAACACCGACTGACATATCGTTTCTCACTAGTTCTTCGACTTTCTTGTTGGATTCTGAAGGGGTGTTGAGTCTGGTTACCTTGAAGTAAAGAACCTATTGGAGATATAAGCCCACACAGTGCAGTTCAGCATTTGGATTTGGATTGCAGTGGTTGTGATGGGTATTACAGCCTGTTGAGTGTTATTCTCACATTGCAAACATGCATTCAATCTATATCATGAGACAGATAAGGATAGACACATCTGATAATAATAGGCGATTCACAACTGGGAACTAGAGGAGAGATCACCACTAGTGTTGAGCAGAGAGGCCAAAATGTTCAGATTCGGCAACTTCTCCGAACCTGAAGTTGGAAGCCACGTTAGGACTGCCAGAAAACCATGGATACAGGTCCGTTTTGACCTCTTTCTTCCCAACTATTCTTTTATTGTGTTTGTCTGTCTTGTCTCGTTCTGTGTTTCACTTACCTAGTGAAGGGAATGTTGCCCAATTGGGCTGGCAAGTAGGCAGGGACACTCTTGGGGGGCTCAAACTGTATGTCTGTCCCTTTCTTCCATCCAGGTCCTGGGTTCCCTTACAGCTCCTTTGATCTCATTAGACGTATGATATGCAACTGCCAGACACCTGTGACGACACACATCTCGGTAGAAGTAAAGTACCTGCAAAATAAATATCCAACTTGTGCATTTTTTTCCCTTCTTAGGAGACATTAGTACCTAGAAGATCCTGTTGGAATTGACAAAAATGTCATGACTATGGGCAGCTTAAGAATTAAATACCAATTGTGAGTACAAAGGTCGCTGCCTTAGTTTTTTATGTGACCATAACCGGGCAAATCCTTCGGCACCATTATAAAAACATCAAGGATTTTTCGGCATCTCTGACAGATTTACTTTTTACATCCTTGAATTATTAATCACTCTCCTATAAATTTATAGTCAAGACGTGGCGCGAACAATCTAATTAAATGATATTAGCGCCGTAAAAAAAAAAAAAAAGAAAAAATTGTTACATGGCGAGGCTCTGGTATAACAGGAAAGGCCACAGAACGCAACAATTCCCTCTCGCTTCGCTTAGAAGAAGAGGAATTATTGTATTTTATTTCAATTTTGCAGATTAAGGAGCTAATAAAAATGTAAATTGGGTTGTGCAATAAAAAAAAAAAAAAAAGTTATGACTATTAGGAATTAGCATAAAATTCTTGTCTGGAAATAGGAAGGAGAATCCTTAGAGATGGGCTGAAACTGGCCATAGAATGACCTGCGCGCCTCCCGATGCCTCAAGAGTAAGGGATGGAGAAGGTGGGATTTTACTCCTCGGGGGGTACAGAGCCCAAGATTGACTGCTTTGAGGTGAGTTATCCTGAGGTGGAGAGGCCTAGAGCTCAACACTTGAGAACTGGAGTGTGTATTGAAGTTGTGGAGGACTCGCAACCAGTGTGGTTGTCCATTGGGAGTTAAAAGTAGAGGAGTGGTGAAAAAGATGTGAACACTTGTAGTAAGGGGTTTAAGGGCTTGTTCACATTACGGAAAACAGGCGGAAATTCTGAGCATAACCCCCGCCCACCTGCTATCTTTTTTAATGAGATGCCTCTCACACCTCCGCTCTCCGCACCTCTCTGCCCAAATAATTGACATGTCAATTCCCATTGAAAAAGATAGCAGGCGGGATTCCGAGCCTTCAGCTCGGAATTTCCGCCTGTTTTCCATAGTGTCAACGGACCCTTATGCATTGCTGTGAGGACCCAGTGTCTTGTGATGTACATTAGAGGGGTTGTCCAGGTTCAGCGCAATTTTATTTAATGGAACTAATAGAACCCAAGCAGATTTTACTAGAATGGATCCTCCCAAGACTGATAAACCATTAAGCCTAAACCACTTCAGCCACAGCTCTCGCTAAGCTCTGCAGGCAGCAGAGTATAGATCAATTCACCTTCTATTTCTGGCCACAACCCTTACTAGTAGTGTTGAGTGGACCAGTCAAACTACTTGGCTTCGGCAACGTTCTCCGAACCCAAACACTTAGTATTTGATTCCCTTCAGCTGTAGAAAGTAGATGAAGCCATAGGGCTACCAGGAAAACATGTATACAGCCTATGGCCTATGTCTGTATCCATGTTTTCCAGGACTCAATAGGGCGTCATCCAACTTCTATAGCCTTGTTAATGCCAAGTGTTCTGGTTCGGAGAACATTGCCGAAGCCAAGTACTTTGGCTTGTCCACTCAACACTACTAGTAAGGCCTGTAGAGTACATCAAAGAAGAAGAAGGTGAATTGACCTATACACCAATGCCACTTTGAAGTGGGAAGAGTCAGAGCTTAGTGCGAGATGTGGCTAAAGTGGTTTTGGCTTGATGGTTTATCAGTCTTGGGAGGATCCATTCTAGATAAATCTGCTGGGGTGAAAGAAGTGTCAGCCCGATGGGGTTATACAGAGAGAGAGTGTTAGGCCCAAAGTCAGGAGATACTGCCGCAGGGCTCATATAGTTGCCGGGTGGCCAGTTAGAAGGAAGGTATCCTCATGTACAGTATGAGTGTAACTTGGTGGGTCGGGTGTGTAGAATTAAAGAGTGCCAAAGAAGTCACTGAAACGAGCCTGCAGAATTTTATTTACCTGTTGTTGAAGAGGTTGGATGCAGCCCTAAGGCTTTCTGGAAAACATGGATACATCCAAAGGACCTAGGCAGTATCCAGATTTTACAGGACTCCCTAGGGCTGCATCCAACTTCTGCAACCAACAGTAATCAAATGAGACACGCCCCCTCAGCCAATCACTTACTGAGGCGGGACTATATCGTGCCAGTGATTGGCTGAGTGAGCTGTCACTATTGTGACGAGTCTGTCTTGGAAGTAGAAGCCAGAGTGTTCAGCAGGGGAGCCAAAGTCACAGAGGAACCCCGGAGAACATGTTAGGGAAGTATTGTTTTTTTAATTATTTTCTTAGCAACTCCAGGAATATAAAAAAAAAAGTTGTCTGGAGAACCCCTTTAACTAAAAGGTCACATATTTGCGGCCCAACAACGATTTTACTCACCAGTACGTAACTTGTCTTTGTTGAACTGATTCACTAGTTACATCCATTCTGCGATGATATATTGGTGATAATGACATCACATGATCCTAACAGCCAATCACTGCAATTGGACATGTGTGAACAACTATAAAACAAAAATGTCCGCTGTTTACAATAGTCTTCCGAAAATAATTGTCATGAACATTATTTTGATGTCCGTGCAGACAACGTCCGATATTTTATACACTGTGTGAATTGGACGTCCGTCATTTTATTGACTTCAATGCAAAAACGGATATCTTTTTAAATACTTTGTATTTTTTTGAAGTTGTGTGAACATAGCCTATATGTGAAACCACCCTGATGGATCTTTTCCAAATTTTGGAAAACCCATATGTTTATTATAACAATAAATATTATTATTATTATTATTATTATTATTATTATTATTATTATTAGTGGTTTTTGTTGTTATTTTTGTGGTTTTGTTTTTGCGGGTGGTAGTGTTATTATTGAAGGCGGTAGTGTTTTTGTTGTTGCTGGTAGAAATGTCATTGTTAGTGTTATAGCTGGTGGTAGCCTTGTGTTGTTCGTGGTAGTAGTGTTCTTGTTGGTGGTGGTTATGTTGTTATAGTTATTGCTGGTGGTAGCCTTGTTGTTGTTAGTTGTTGTTGTTCTTGTTGGTGGTGGTTGTGTCAGTGTTATTTTTATTGTTGGGGTGATAGTGTTATCATTGTTCATGGCTGTGTTGGTGTTGTTGTTTTTGTTGGTGGTGATAGTGTTGTTGTTAATGCTATTATTGATGGTTGTGTTGGTGTTGGTAGTGTTAATGTTGATGGTTGTTTTGGTGTTGATTTAGTTGTTGGTGATAGTGCTATTGTTGTTTTTTAATGGTATTGTTTATGGTTGTGTTGTTTTTGTTGTTGGTGGTGATAATATTGTTGATGTTTTGTTTTTTTTGGTGTTGTTTTTGTTGTTGGTAGTGTTGTTGTTGATGTTGGTTATGACATTGTTGATGGTTGTATTGGTGGTGGTGGTGGTAGTGTTGTTGGTGTTGTTAATGTTATTGTTGATGGCTGTGCTGTTGTTGTTGGTAGTGTTTTTGTTAAGGTTATTGTTGATGTTTGTTTTGGTGTTTTTGGTGGTGGTGGTGGTAGTAGTAGTGCCGCTGCTGTTGTTGTTGTTAATGTTATTCTTGGTGGTTGTGTTGGTGGTGGTAATTTTATTGTTGTTAATGTTATTATTGATGGTTGTGTTGGTGGTGTTTTGTATTTCGTGGTGGTGGTGGTAGTGTTGTTGTTGTTGTTGATGATTGTGTTGGTGTTTTTTATGTTGATGGTGGTAATGCTATTGTTGGTGTTATTAATGTTATTGTTGATTGTTGTGTTGGTGTTGTTTTTTGTTGATGGTGGTAGTGTTGTTGATTTTAAATGTTATTGTTGATGGATGTGTTGGTGCTGTTTTTATGGTTATTAGTGGTGGCGGTAGTGTTTGTGTTAGTGCCATTATGGGTTGTGCTGGTGTTATTGTTTTTGTTGTTGGTAATGGTTGTTTATTGTTGTTTATGTTGGTGTTAGTGGTGTTGTCATTATTATCATCATTGTTGTTGTTTTTATTGTCATTGTTGTTATATAATCTGACCGCACAAGACTGCTCTGATCACTGCTGCAGAGAAAAAAAAAAAACAAGCAGCCGCCACACTGCTTCAGCAATGTCCTGTGTGAACTTGACCTGCAGGCCGCTTGTCTGTTCTGTCACATTTTTTGCAGCATTCTGGGTTCATTTCACCGGAGTGCAGATTTTCGCTGGCAGCTGCAGAATTGTCTTTGGGCCTTTAACGTGATTAGGATTCTCATTGCCACTCCGGAATGTCTTTTTCTTCCCCCTCCTGGACGTTACTGTCTTTTCACTTACTCTGCTTGTGGGTCTGATGAATGTTCCGCCATCTGGGACTGTATCTTACAGAAGCCACTTCACAGGGCTGAGCATAAAGGCTTCTCCTATATCCTTTCTATACAAGCTCCGGCTTTGACTCCTCATTCGCCTGCAGTAGTAGCAGCTCCACTTTCCCTCTTCTATTGGGAGGATGCGCTGGGTATTCCTATGTAATTCCATTCCGCATTAATAATTAGACACAACACATCATCTGCATAAAGGAAAGCCTTGCTTGTGATGGTGGCGAGTGGATCCGCATGTGTCTGTCATCAGCACGAGGCATTCATCTATATAATAGGAACTGATGGCAACATAATATTTTTGCCACCTACGACTCAGAGGAGCAGTGATTCATTCGCTGTTTGATGCTTCCATATGGATTCCTGCATTTCCTATAACACGTGGAAGGCAGAACGACTAGAGCGGTTGCAATGTTTTAGCAATAGTGTTGGCAGATGTGTCCATCCTTAAAGGGGTACTCCGGCGATTTTTTTTTTTTTTATTTCAAATCAACTGGTTTCAGAAAGTTATATAGAATTGTAATTTACTTCTATTTAAAAATCTCAAGTCTTCCCATACGTATCAGCTGCTGTATGTCCTGCAGGAAGTGGTGTATTTTTTTCAGTCTGACACAGTGCTCTCTGCTGCCACCTCTGTCCATGTCAGGAACTGTCCAGAGCAGGAGAGGTTTTCTATGGGAGTTTGCTACTGCTCTGGACAGTTCCTGACATGGACAGAGGTGGCAGCAGAGAGCACTGTGTCAGACTGGAAACAGTACACCATTTCCTGCAGAGCATAAAGCAGCTGGTAAGTATGGGAAGACTGGAGATTTATAAATAGTATTAATAATATTTAGGAATGAGCGAACTTTTGAAAAGTTTGGTTCGGTTCGATCCGGCGAACTTTCGTGAAGCTCGGATTCGTACATACCGAACCGAAAACGAACTTTGCAATAACGGCTGAATAATTGCAGCTACAATAGTGGGAGTCTGATAGGGTATAGTTTCGTTTAGTTGCAGTTGCTATTACAATGAAAAAAGTGGAAAAAATCAAAGTGCAAAAATAGTGAAAAAAAATTAGCCAAGGTGTAAGTGATTACACGGGACATAGGACACAAAGTTGCTTGGACCCAGTAGGGTGGAAAACAGACATTTGACAGTGGAACCAGCAGCAGTAATAGTACTGTATTGGACCCAGTATGATTGAGAACAGACTATTTGAGGAGGAAGAGGAGAAGGCAGCACCTGATTGTACCCAGGCCAGTATGGTTGAGAACAGACTATTTGAGGAGGAGGAGGAGGATGTTCAGCCTTGGAGTGGTGACCTGGGAATCCTCGCTGATGATGTTGTTTATCGCACTTTCCAGAACACAGATGAGTGGGATGATGCCGTGGATCCCATAGTCATGCCTGCTCCCAAACAGAGTCGCGTCCTCAAAAGGGATCAACAATTGGCACAAAATGTTCGCAGAAACCTGTGCACTATGAGGTTTATCACATGTGCCATACGAGGTGTATGACGCAGCCCTCCCTGCTGCACTGCAGAGACAATGTTACTCCCTTTGTGGGCTACAACACTTTCCACCATTAGTTGACCTGGGGTCAGCCATTCATATATCTCCTTCTCCTTCCTGATGCTCCTGCCCACTGTGGCTCCGTTCACCCAGGCTCACAAAATGGAGGACAGCTTGAGAGCGCCGGGCCTGACATCGTTGGTAAGACATCGGGGCAGGTTGGACTGCAGTCAAAGTGGCGGATGGTTGCAAGCTGGTGGAGGCAGAACTTTTGCAGAACTGGCCCCTTAAAGCACCGGGAAGGTGACAGTGGCAAGAATGGGCTAACTTTCTGGTGGTCTTCTGGGAAAATGTTGACCCAATGGGCAGTAACAGACATGTACTGCCCTTGCCTATAATTAAAAGACCAGACATCAGCACTGGGGTGCACGCTTTTTTTTTTGGACTGTTTTTTTTTTTTTGCCGGCTAAACGGGGTTCTCCTATTTTTTAAACCTTTATTGTAAAGATATAAACTGAGATTTTGACTTAATTAAGTAGATCAGCTTAAGTAGATCAGCTTGAACACTGAAGTTGCTTTCATGTGTCTTGGTTGATACTCACAGACAGCTGTTACATTACATTTTTGATTAGGCAGCACCCAGGCAGAGCCGTATTTACCACTAGGCACAGGTCTGGTGTGGCGGTGTTGTTCAGGTGTGGTATGGCTGTGACACCTACCAATCCTGTGGTGAGAATACCTTCAGACAATATGCAGACGGCTCTAATCACTGAGTCAATGTGGAACTTTATGTTTGAAGCAGTTAAAAACCATGAAAAACACGATTCAGATAGAATCCATGTAGAGAAATGCATGTGGCCGAAACCACGCTCCTCCACCGCTCCCCAAGATGGGACGTCTTCAGGTTTAGTGCCTAGGGCAGCAGCAGCTGTTAATATGGCCCTGCACCCAGGTATATCTGAGGAGACTAATTTAATGTCTCACGCTAACAGGGGTGACGTCACACATCTTGATATTCACAGAAAACCAGGATACAAGGGATTATAGGAGTAATAATCCCTTATATCCTGTTCTATTCTGTGATTTTATTTGTTATTGTTATTTTAACCAGATTCGTTACAAACTTTCTCAAAGTTCGGTGACGAACCAAACTTTTTGCAAAGTTCGTATCGAATCTGGTTCGTTACGGTTTGGTTCGCTCATCCCTAATAACAACCTACAGCAAAACCCTGAACCAGCTGCAATTCACTTTACAACCACTAGGTGACCCCATTTAAAAAAATATATAGCATAGACACCTCCCGACAGAGCATCCAAAAAATCATATATATATATATATATATATATATATATATAATATATTTCTTCTTGTTTTTTACAGCTTTTATGTCCATAATAAATTGTGACCCATTCCATCGGATTCCATATTCTACTGCATCACACCTACTGTGGCATGGAGCCTCAAAATCCCCTAGGGTAGCCTACATTGGTTTCTACAGACTCTCTATAGACTCTCTATAGGCCCATGTGCTCGTATCCATGAACGCCGCTTTAATCTCCCAATTAGCTCCATTCTGAATGACACAGAGGATAATGGCGCCGGTCGCGCAATGATAATGTATGTTATAAACATCAGTCAGGATTTCACGTTTCTGCTTTAAATCACCTTTTTCCGACCAAGATGAATGAAAATCTCAGCGCCCGCTGATAATTAATGAACATGTGCGGCTGAGGCAATCCGCGTGGCAGATTAAAGGCAGGACTCCACCGCCCTCTCGCCGTCGCCATCTGTAATGGTGACTTCTTCACCTCTCAATATTTAAACAATTTAATTCATGATGGAGTTAAATAGGTGGTAAAAATTAGTGACAGCCACTGTAAAATTAGGTCACCCGTATGCCAATGAGCTCATTAAGTGTGTGTAAAAGCTCATTAGGGATACGGCTCTAATTTCTTTCTATTCCTCTATTTGTCATTGAACAATTCTGCCCTTGACAATTTATGTACATGAGGTGTATGAGTGCTGGGCTATGCTTACTGCATGTGAAAGCAGCAACAGCGCTCCAGCTTTCAAATATATATATATATATATATATATATATATATATATATATATATAGATACTGCAGGGATCTACCCATAGCAGCAGATGCATTTATTCTACAATAAATAATGCTGCCATATAATGCTACCCATATAGAGTGTCCACTTGCCATACTACCATATGGTGACACAATAGTAGTTCGGAACAGTGGTGGCAAAATGAGACACAGCTTAAAAATATTACTCCAGGTATTACTGCCATGTAATACTGCTATTCAGCTTCCAGCAAATGCTAACATAGTGTACTAAATAATATACTGGACACTAATATACTGTACTAAATAATATACCGGACACTAACATACTGTTCTAAATAATATACCGTACACTAACATATTGTACTAAATAATATACCGGATACTAACATACTGTACTAAATAATATACTGTACACTAACATACTGTACTAAATAATATACCGGATACTAACATACTGTACTAAATAATATACTGTACACTAACATACTGTACTAAATAATATACCGTACACTAATATACTGTACTAAATAATATACCGGACACTAACATACTGTACTAAATAATACACCGTACACTAACATACTGTACTAAATAATATACCGTATACTAATATACTGTACTAAATAATATACCGTACACTAACATACTGTACTAATATACTGTACACCAACATACTGTACTAAATAATATACCGTACACCAACATACTATACTAAATTATATACCGGACACTAATATACCGTACTAAATAATATACCCTACACTAATATACTGTACTAAATAATATACCGGACACTAATATACTGTACTAAATAATATACCGTACACTAATATACTGTACTAAATAATATACCCTACACTAATATACTGTACTAAATAATATACCCTACACTAATATACTGTACTAAATAATATACCGGACACTAATATACTGTACTAAATAATATACCGTACACTAATATACTGTACTAAATAATATACCCTACACTAATATACTGTACTAAATAACAGTGCTTCCCAACCTTTTCCACCTCGGGACACACCTTGGAAAAAAAAATTTCCTCGGGGCACCCCTACTAAATAATGTTCTACAAAATAAGAAAAGTGTCATACAGTGACTGACAGGTGACGTCTTCTTTGATCTGAGGCTTCACTTTCCCTTTTCCTCTCCATCCGCCATGATGATTTCTTCCAGCTACTTTTCATCTCTTCAGAACCTGCAAGACAAACAATTTAGGCTCCGCACATTTCTAGTAACTTCCTTTCCTTTCTCCCCCCTGTCGGCTCCCATAGTAACTGTACTGTTTGGTGTTATGTGCAGTAAAGCGAGTAGGAATGTGGGATGCCCCCTGTATGTAGGATCCCCTGCTGTGCCCCCTGTATGTAGGATCCCCTGCTGTGCCCCCTGTATGTAGGATCCCCTGCTGTGATGAACTAATAATGCCTCCAGAGGTGCCCCCATGAGCTAATAATGTCCCCAGAGGTGCCCCCATATACTAATAATGCCCTCAGAGGTTCCCCCATGAGCTAATAATGCCCCCAGAGGTGCCCCCATGAACTAATAATGCCCCCAGAGGTGCCCCCCCATATACTAATAATGCCCCCAGAGGTGCCCCCATATTCTAATAATGCCCCCAGAGGTTCCCCCATATACTAATAATGCCCCCAGAGGTGCCCCCATGAACTAATAATGCCCCCAGAGGTGCCCCCATGAGCTAATAATGTCCCCAGAGGTGCCCCCATATACTAATAATGCCCTCAGAGGTTCCCCCATGAGCTAATAATGCCCCCAGAGGTGCCCCCATGAACTAATAATGCCCCCAGAGGTGCCCCCCCATATACTAATAATGCCCCCAGAGGTGCCCCCATATTCTAATAATGCCCCCAGAGGTTCCCCCATATACTAATAATGCCCCCAGAGGTGCCCCCATGAACTAATAATGCCCCTAGAGGTGGCCCCCATGAACTAATAATGCCCCCAGAGGTGCCCCCATTTTCTAATAATGCCCCCAGAGGTGCCCCCATATACTAATAATGCCCCCAGAGGTGCCCCCATATACTAATAATGCCCCCAGAGGTGCCCCCATATACTAATAATGCCCCCAGAGGTGCCCCCATATACTAATAGTGCCCCCAGAGGTGCCCCCATATACTAATAATGCCCCCTGCTCTGCCCCTAAAAAAACAACAACATCCTACTCACCTAATTGGCGCTGTTTGGCTGCAGGCAGAAGCTCCTCCTCCTCTTTGGGCTCCATCTTGCGAGCACCCTGGTTGGGAAACGCTGCTAAATAATATACCGTACACTAATATACTGTACTAAATAATATACCGCACACTAATATACTGTACTAAATAATATACCGTACACTAATATACTGTACTAAATAATATACCGCACACTAATATACTGTACTAAATAATATACCGCACACTAATATACTGTACTAAATAATATACCGGACACTAACATACTGTACAACACTGACTAATGTTAGAAGGTTTTACAGTGCCTTAATATTATACGTGAAGACCACTCTATACTAAACTAATAACATTATGGAGGAGATTTATCAAACATGGTGTAGAGTTGTCTTAGTTGCCCCTAGCAACCAATTAGATTCCACCTGTCAGTTTTCAAAAAAAAATTTGTAATCTGATTGGTTGCTAGGGGCAACTGAGCCAGTTTAACTTTACACCATGTTTGATAAATCTCCCCCATAATGTTTAAACGGTGCTCACACACAGTGCCCACATAATACCGCCTTATAGTGTCAAAATACTTCTAGGTACAACTGCTATAATATCAATGCACAATGCCTATATATTATGTAGTTTCCATGTGCTGCTACCTTAAAAAAAACAGATAATCCTGCCACATAGCTCCTTTACCTACCTGATCCTGAGTTACATCATGTATTATACTCCAGAGCTGCACTCACTTTTCTGCTGGTGATGTCACTGTGTGCATACATTACAATACAGATCTTGTACTGATCCAGTTTTCAGTGGCGGTCTTTGGCACCAAGCACCCCAAGCGATCGCTTGAGGCCCCCAACATCCAGGGGGGCCCCCACACCCCGCTCTTGTGCTCAAGACCGCTGGACAGGGCTGCTGCCCCGCTCGCTGCTGCCATCTGAACTGTAACTATGAGCACTCGTAATGAGCGCTCATAGTTACATGCAGCAGCAGCACTGACAGGGCGGGAGCCATTGGCTCCCTTCCTGTCAGTCACTCTTGTGGCCGCAGGAAGGGTTTTCCCTGCGGTCACAAGTGGCAGCTTTGTCCTTGTCGTGCCGGTGCTCCAGTGACATCAGGACAAGCCAGGACAAGGGGAGTGCAGCCTCTTGTGATCGCAGGGAAAACCCTTCCTGCGGCCACAAGAGTGAAGAAAAGAGGAGACGCCCGGACCCAGGTGAGTATAAGTGTTTGTTTTATTGTGTTATATACTATATGGGAGGGGGAGCACACAGGGGTCTGTTTAACTGGGGGAGCGCACATCGGGGGTCTATATAAATGGGGGAGCACACAGGGGTGCTATATAACAGGGGGAGCACACAGTGGGGCTATAGACTGCTGGGGCTTCACAGAGGGGTCTATATACTACTGGGGGCAGCACACGGGGGTCTATATACTACTTGGGGCAGCAGAATGGGGTCTATATACAACTTGGAGAGCACACAGGAGGTCTATATCCAAGTAGGGGAGCACACAGGGGGGCTATATACTACTGGGGGAGCACACAGGGGTCTATATACTACTGGTGGGGCACACAGGGGGTCTATATACTACTGGGGGAACATACAGGTGGTCTATATACTACTTGTGAGGCACACAGGTGGTCTATATATAACTGGGGGAGCACACAGGGGTCTGTATACTACTGGGGCAGCACACAAGGGGTCTATATAATACTGGTGGGGCACACAGGGGGTCTATATACTACTGGGGGAACCACACAGGGGGTTTATACACTACTGGAGGAGCACACAGGGGTCTAAATCCAAGTGGGGGAGCACACAGGAGGTCTATATCCAAGTGGGGGAGCACACAGGGGGGCTAAATACCCCTGAGGGAGCACACAGGGGGCCTATATACTAGTGGGGGAGCACACAGGGGGTATATACAACTGGGGGCAGCACACAGGGGGTCTATATACAACTGGGGCAGCACACAGGAGGTCTATATACTTCTGGGGGAGCACATGGGGGGGCTATATATAACTGGGGGAACACACAAGGGTCTATATACTACTGGGGGAAGCAAACAAGGGGTATATAATACTGGGGGCAGGACACAAGGGGTATAAACTATTGGGGGCAGCACACAAGGAGTATATATTACTGGCAGTAGCGCACAAGGGGTATATACTACTGGGGGCAACACACAGCGGTCTATTGTTTTGGAACGCGTGTTGAGGGGGGGGCCTAGACATAACTTCGCTTGGGGCCCCAGAAATGCCAAGACCGCCCCTGTCGGCCTTGGCTAGGCTATGAGTGGTCAGCCCTCCATTAATGTTAATGGTGGCCTCACATTTGTATTTCCCATATTACATGTACTGTACTTACCCTGTAAACTTTATTGAGTTTCTTGGAAAAGCTTCAGATACATTGCCACCTTTTTTCTTTTCATCGCAGTTGTTTTTGATTATCACCTTATTACGGAGATAATGGAGATGACAAATTAGTGGTGGAGTGATATAATCAGTAATTACAATCCTACACTGGGGTATTAGCTCGCTTGTAGCTGCTAATCCAGGTTTACAGCTACTTAATGTGTTTTCATTGTAAACAAGCGGCGCTACATCGTGACTTGTAAAACTTCCAGTGATGACGGTATTAATATTGCTGCGTATGATAACGTGCGGGAATAGTGATAAGTATATCCTATGATGAAGGGTTCGTGCACACGGCCATGATTGGATCCATGTTGTATGGATCGGTGATAGGCAACCATAGCTTACTTTGGGCCAATAGTATTAACTTCTTGTGTTTTTGATGGTATATGGAGGCACAAAAGTTTTGATGAGTACATCTGTGGTATACAGTGAAGTCTTAGAGATGATGGCCCAAAATAGCATTGAAAAACTGGTTTCCCCGAAAATAAGACAGTGTCGGCCATTTTTAAAATCCGGTAGCCGGCAGGGTCAAGGGGGAATTTTATAACACGTAGGAAATTACCTCTCTCCGAGCCCACAGTGAGTGGCGTGAGCGGCCTCAGGACCCCCGCCAGAAGGCATTTTCCCCCAAGTTGTGAAAGGCCTGTCCCGGCTGATGGACTGGACACTCTGCCAATCAGTGACTGGAGCAGTGTCCTGCCCCAGTCACTGACTGGCTGAGCAGCCAGTCCATCAGACAGGTCTTAAAGTGTCAGCGCAGGAGATCCTGGAGCTTAGCGGTGGTATCAAGTCTGGTCCCGCCGCTCACCACGGGCACAGGGAGAGGTAAATACTTGTAATCAATTTCCCTCCTACCCCTGCCAGCTGTCGAATTTTACAAATGGACGGACTTCTCCAGAATTTTTGCTCCCAAAGATGCACTAAGTCTTATCTTAAGGGGATGTCTTTTTTTTTTTCCATGAAGAGGAATTCACAGGGGACTGAGCATACGATATGGCGGCTTCTGGGCACCAGGGGGAGCTAGCCAGTAGCCACAGCACACTTGTACAGCACAGCAGGGACAACATACGATATGGCAGCATCCGGGCAACAGAGGGAGCTAGCCACAGCACACTCGTACAGCACAGAAGGGACAACACTGGATAACGGGATAACAGCAGACTGTGTGCAGCTCTACATCTGGCAGTAGGGGATGGCGGCAGGCGATGGGCCTCGACACCTTGCCTGCATATTGACAAGTGACAGCTGCGGAAGGGAACATCAGGGTTGACAGCAGCGAACGGTCTTCAAGTCCTGCATGCAGCTGCTCTGCAATGGACAGTGAAGGTAGGGAACAATGGCGGCAGGCGCCCTGGTGTTCTGTTTGATGAGCATGCTTCCAAACAAAAACTTTGCTAGGTCCTACTTATATTTAGCAATTCAGCAAAACCTCTACTAGGTCTTATTTTCGGGGAAACAGTGTAGGTTGGGATTTTCCTAAAGAAAATAGCTAATATGGCTCATTTATGGTGGGTCAAAAAGGAAAAGGTCATGGTTTTCTGAAAAGGTGGTCTTTTGGAAAGACTGGACTGTACAAAGTTTATACATTCCAGTTCGAGATGAGCAAACCAAACTTCCTGAACCAAGATTTTTTCCAAACTTTGCAGAAAGTTTGACTCGGTACTGAACTGAACTTTTTACACGGTCGAAAAGCTGGCAGCTGCTCATTAAAAAATGGTTTTCTCACCTGTCCATGCTCCCCCGGTGCCTTTCTCTTGGTCTCCAGTCCCCACACTAGAGTGACAGCTCTCTCAGCCAATTTCCGGCTGCGGTGCTGTCTCAGTCATTGATTGGCTGAATGAGATTTTAGCGGCTGGAGGGACCGGAGAAGAGGGACACTGAGATTCTTTCCGAACTTTGCAAAAAGTTTGTAAAGATGGCAACCGCACATCTTAAAAAAAAATATATATATATTTTTCTCATCTGTCCTTACTCTACTGGTGTCATCTTTTTGGTCTACCAGACTAGAGTGACAGCCCTCTCATGTGTCATCCAGACATAGACTGCCCTGTGTCTAAAGGCCTATTACGCGAAACAAGAATTGGCCGTGTTCGGACGATATTGGTTGTTACGGACAATAATCATCTGGTGCAATGCTGCGTTTACACAGAACGATTATCGTGCGAATTTGCACGATAATTGTACGTGTAAACGCAACGAACGAGCGAGAAATCGTTCATTTTGATCTTTGAACATGTTCTTAAATCGTCGTTCGCAAAAAATTCGCAGATCGTTCCGTGTAAACAGTCGTTCCCCTATTTTACCTATGTGCGAGATAGGCTTAAGCGATTGCAAAAAGAATTTTCCGGACGATATATCGTTCTGTCTAAACGCTGATCGTTATAAAAGAAAAATAGTTACTTCGAAGTAGTTAATCGTACGATCGGGCGAATTATCGCTCTGTGTAAACCCAGCATAATAGAAGACAATGATCAGCCAACATGAATGATGTCGGCTGATCGTTGTCTGTCGTTGTCTTTCAACATGTTGAAAGACAAACAACTTAGATAGCGACGATATCTGCTGCCGTCGCTCCATGGCAGCAGACCGCTGCTATCTTCTATGGGCTGCCCATATGATCTAGCGATCACCCAGGCAGATATAACCCCCCCCTCGCCCCGTTCAAACTCTCCGTGGCCCCACACCTCTCACCCACTTGACTTATTCTCTCTTCATTTGGTTCAGGGGATGTTGAATTTAGCCGAAGAGAAAAAGTACATAGTACATATTAGGGTTATGTTCACATCTTGTAAGAGACCAGCTGTTCTATGGCCCGGCCGGGTCACGGAAAGGCCAGTCTCAGAAAAGATCATCCCGGGTTCTAATGCGGGCACATCCGTACGCGCCCGCATCAGAACTCTCCACTGCATACAATGGAGCGCGTGGCCAGAGCCGCACGCTACATTTTGTGCACTGACAGGGTTTTCTGCGGACACTATTCAATGAATAGCGGCCGCAATTAGTTCGGAACTTACGTTGTGCTGTAGGGTGAGGTAATTCCGTCCAGAGTGTACAGTACACACATGGTGTACATGGTACATGGTACACTTCGGCCAGAGTCCCAAGTAGCGCCGCCAGAAACTGACATGTCAGTTTCTCGCTGTGCCGCTAGGGATCCCAGCCGGAGTGTACACCATGTGTATACACTCCGGCCGGGATTCACTCAGCCAGCAGCACAACGTAAGTTCAGTACTAATTACGGCCATTGTGATTACCGCGTAACTTACATTGTGTGAACAAAGCCTAAGACTGCTATCCCATAAATAAGATGTAACATAACCTATAGAAACACATAGCACCATCTCTTTTGGACCGAGTGAGAAAAGGAAAGGGCCATTTGGATCTTATTGGGAGAAATGTTGGGGGTCTTCCATCTCCCCTCCGAAGTTAACTCTCAATTCAATTTGTTGCAGGGAAAAAAAAAAAAAATCAAATTTTTTGAGCTAAATTCTCTCCATCTCCTCCAGACATGCTGTTTTAATTTGACAATTTATAATCACATCCGCGGGTTCTGATGGAGAATGTTGTTTACAAACGTATTAAAGTCACCGATTTGTAAATTATGTCATTATAACGCTATAAATATGGGAAAAACAAATCTGTCATTTCTACTGGTGAGAGAACAAAGAATATTAAAGTGATCCGATGGTGGAGGAATGGAGGACGGGGGATGTAACGCTCTCCGTAATCTGCTCCAGACATTTAACCGGGTGATTTAAATCAATTAAAATTCATTTCTATCTCGGGCAGTGACTGCACCTGTCGGCGTGATTTACCATGATCCGATATCATAGCTCATTCCGCACCACCAATATATCTTGTTGTTTGTTCCGCGAAACCTTAATTTATTTCCTTTTTCTGGTTCTGATCTGATGACAGACATACAAATTTTTTATGGAGGTAAAAAAAAATTCTCTAATTTCCCGGTGTCATATGGAGAATTTGTTCAGTCTTGCACACTACTTTCCCTAATCCCACTATCCCACTAATCGGACATTGGGGTATACCGTATCATAGTTACACGCAGCCAACATCACTCATTGGACAACTATTTTAGGGGCAATTAAAAAAAAAAAATATTGAGATATCTCTAGTAGTGTTGAGCGGAATGTCAAAATATTTGGGTTCTGCAACGTTTTTCAAACTTGGACGCTCGGCGTGAACCCACGGCTGTAAAAGGTGATTGCCACCCTAGGGAGTCCTGGAAAACATGGGTACAGGTAGTCATATGGGCGGTTCCCCGTCCGTGTCTAGTCACTGCTCTCTCCCTCTTAGTGCTCAGCAGGGATCATTGACAGGGAAAGGTGCCAGTAACCGGCCTCTGCCAGTCACTCATCCCCACCGAGCGGGGCAGGGAGAGAGTGGTGACTAAACACAGGCGGGGAGACATCCAGATGTCTACCTCCCGCCCCTCTCCCTCCCCGCGCTGGAGGATTACACTTAATTTTTTTCAGTATAAAGATGCTGGTGCAGCCACGACCGGTACCAATGAACAAAATCAGCCCAATTGGGCTGATTGGTTCCCTTTAAACAGGTTAGCCCCTGCGCAACAGAGCAAAGGGTGCCTGGTTGGCCTATTTTATTTTTATTTTTTTGCATATTTCATCCCTTAAAAGAATTTTTCAACAAAATATACAAAAATTTGAATGAAAAAGAAAAAAATGCAATAGGTATCTGCAAGACACATTAAAACACCACCGACATGTCAGCCATTGCCGGCATACCGCCAGAGTTCGAATGTGTCTTGCAGAAACATTCCTTTTTTTTTTTCATTCTAATTTTTTGTATATTTCGTCCTTTGAAGAAATATTTAAATAAAATATACAAAAATGAGTACAAAAATAAATTAGAACTCCAGCATACCTCTGGAGTTCTAATGTGTCTTGAAGAAACCTATTAAAAATGTTAAAGTTTCTTTGCATACTTTGTTTAAACATCCCTTCAAGGGACAAGAAAAAATGAAATAGTTTACTGGGCAAAAGATATACCTGATGGTCGAACGTTCGGCTGCCAGTTATTGAAGGTGTATGGCCACCTTTACCTGATCGGACACTAAAAAGAGTCAAAAACACCCAATTCCAGGCAGAACAAAGGATTGTGTGGCCTCACCTCAGGGTGAGGCCACACAAGCATGTGCCCACTTGTAGCCGTGATTAGGCAACCGATGGCTGGCAAGAGTCCGTTGACTGCCTAATTTTGCCTGCATGTGTTGTGATTGGTCAGAGTATCACTGCTACGACCCCGACCGAAACAGAAGACCAAGAAAGGTGGAGTGTGCAATAGCGCCTTTCATTCCTGGGCTCTTAGCTTTCTCCATCTTGCCCCTCCATTATAAGTCTATGGGCTGCAGGATGGAGATGACGATTGAGGCGCACTACCTTGCACAGCAGTCTGATCTCTATGGACAGCTTTTCCCTCTCGTTCTTCTCTCTTCCTCTCTACGGCTTCTGACTACAGAGTTTTGCTGTAAATAAGCATCTTCTCATTTCCTCTCAGTCTCCTTAATCCTCAGGTAAACTAGCCGGCGGTGACCAGTGTCATTCAATGTTGTTTTATTACCTCAATATTTCTGAGGCCTTCAGGGTTAACACCAATTTTATTAACTTTTGGTGGACTCATTTTATGACGATTCTTGGTAACCTCTCGTAAACTTACAAGGGTAAAATGGAAAGGAATGTCCGATTTGGGTCAAACAGGTTGAAAGTTTTTATGTGTTTTCTAGGTAAATAAAACTACAGAGCTGCGGGGATGACGGTAACTGTGTATGGGTAATCTAAGACTCTGTTCACAATTGTTCTATATCCAACACTGGTTTTTACATCAAAATGAACACATTTGACAATTTTGACTTATTTGGTCTTATTATAGTGAGGTCCGTAAGATGCCAATTGTATCCATCATTTAATGGGCATTTCTAGCCTGGATATAAGATGATAAACGGTTAGGCACCTTTAGACTGGTTATAAGATGAGATACAGTCGGGCACCCTGTAACCTGGATATAAGATGAGATACTGTGGGACATGGGGGATACAGGTTATGTATGGTGTCCAGAATGTGGGATTACTCCTACATCATCATACCAGCAGGGGGCAGTGTATCCTCCCCATATCATCTCACCAGCAGGGGGCTGTGTGTCCTCTCCACATCATCACACCAGCAGGGAGCAGTGTGTCCTCCCTCCATCATCACAACAGTAAAGGGCAGTATCCTCCTCACATTGTCCCTAAAGCAGGAAGCAGTGTGTCCTCTCCACATCATCACACCAACAGGGGTCAGTTTGCTCACCATATTATTACACCAGCAGGGGGCAGTGTGTAATAATGACTGAAATGGATGCAGTGAAACTAAATTTTCTTCTATAAAGCATCTTGATATGGTCCTGGTAAGAGACAGAAGGTGTAATGAAGGGGCCACTTGTGTCTGGATGGTGGATAAGAAAACTGTCAGTGCTTGTCAGTGGATCAAATGACCCTCTCTACTGTGATCTGTCTGGACCATCGGGAGTCTGTTCACCTTATAGGCCCTTAAGTGACCACTACTCCCAACCTCTCCTTACACCTTGGTCAGAATGGTCTAGACAGTGTCAATTTGTCAAAATGACCATCCTGATTCTCTCAAACCTAAAAGGTACACTGCCCTAAAGTATCTTCCAAGACCTTTTGTACAGACAAGTGAGGGAATCTCTTTTACGTCTGACATGAGACATAACTGCACACAGTAAGGCGAAAAATCACCATAGAAAACCTCTCCTGCTCTAGACAGTTCCTAACATGGACAGAGGTGGCAGCAGAGAGCACTGTGCCAGACTGGAAAGAATACACCACTTCCTGCAGGACATACAGCCACTGATAAGTACTGGAAGACTGGACATTTTTTAATGGAAATAAATTACAAATGTCTAACCCTTTCTGCCACCCATTGATTTGAACAAAATATTTATGAAATACCCTTTTAATAAATCCATCCTATGTGTAAAAGAATAAAGGCAAAAACCTAGTGAGGGAGGGGGGAGATGCAGCTGCAGTTACTCTTTTTCTTTGTGGGAATCCATGCTGTGAGAGGGGAGGAGAAGAAGCCAAGTGCGAGATATTTGATTCGGAGCACAGATATCTTAGAAACCAGAAAACATTGCTGGTTCCATCATATCCAATATACATCTCTGTCTGCAATTGTATAATAAAGACTTTATATGAATGTATGACTAATCTGTTTAGTATCACAGTACCAGCAGATGCAATACGTACATCTATAATGGATGGTTTTCGAGTGGAAATTTCTCTAGGGCTCAAACATTAAGCAACTTTTTAGATTTTTTTTTTTCAAGACAGAACAAATGTCTTGCATTGAGTGTCGGAATTGTTCTTAGCATACTATATGGCTCCGGGTATCGGAACATAAAGTTGTCAGATTGCTGTTTACAGCATAAAGTTGTGAAGGTTCCAACGCCGCAACTCAAATTTCACAGCGCAAAGAATTTCTTAGGTAAAATACAGCGCCGAAAATCAATGCAGCACTAAAAAGTTTGTGATCCCATATTGATTTTATGGCGGTGCATGCAACCATTTGGAGAAGACGCTGCACGGAAGGTGCCGGAAACAAATCATCGCATTAGGCATATAGACTTACTTATATTTTACTGGGTGGCATTTCAACCTCAATATATTCTTATTTGGATTTTAGTGCCGGGGGACTCGATGTTACGACTGTTATGGGATGATAAAACTCTTGCCGAGCACAATGCTCAGTGCGGACACGCCACAGTTTGGAGGGGTTAACCGAGATGGACTGTCTATTCGCATATTACGGTGCCATCTATCATATGGTCGGGGCGTGCTACCGGAAATTCCAACAAAAAGTTATTCAATATACCTTTTCCTGGTAGCTGCGATCCCTATGGAAATGAAAGGAATCCATCATATCTAGTGTTTATAACAAATACCACGATGCCCTTCATAGAGCTCATAGAGTTCGCTAGTAGACATGGATATCATGTAGGGCAAGCCCCCAATATTGGCTAAACATGAAGGATGAGTCCATCAAAACTGACCTTCTGATGTGTCATATAAACAGGAGAAAGGCCCTGGTGGGCTGTGGTTTGTTAAATTAATATTCTGGCATGGGCATTGTGGCTACCTGGGAATCTGAACAGCATAGGCTTAAAGAAGGAGTCCTATGAAATCCTGCAGCCGGCCGGGGCAGGGGGGAAACTCATTAAAAGTACTAACTTAGCTTTCCTCGTGGTGAGTGGCGGGATCGGCCTCGGGACCCCCCTGGGCTCTGGGATCTCCGGAGCTGACACGTCACAACTCGGCTGATGGACTGGTCGCCAAGCCATACTTGTTCTCAGCTGCTGCTTTCTGCTGAAGACACAAAAAATCTGTGTAAACTTTCCTCTCTGTCTCCCCCTCCTACCCGCTCCTTTCCGAGACAGCTGATGTAAACAACTCCCTGGTCGGCTGTCTTTGCACTCTGTGATGCTGAGATGATTAACCTGTGGTCAAGTTGCTGATGACCTCACTGTGATTAATCCTTCTGGCATCATAGAGTGCAAAGACAGCCGGCCAGGAAAGCTATTTACATGTGTTTATATGAGTCATCTGGAAAGGGAGGGGGAGACAGAGAAAACAACTCATACATAGCTTCCCTGGCCAGCTCTCTCTGCACTCTGTGATGCCAGGAGGATTGATTACAGTAAGGTCTTCAGCAACTTGACCTCAGGTTAATCATCCCAGCACCACAGAGTGCAGAGACTGTGAGAGTTGTTTACATTAGCCTTGTGTGTGTGTGTGGGGGGGGGGGGGGGGGGGGGGATGGAGAGAACAGCTCACACACAGATTTTTGTGTCTTCAGCAGAAAGCAGCAGCTCAGAACTGGGGAGAGGAGACTGAAAAGATGGTGACATGTACGGAACATGTTGTTAGTCTTCGGGGGGGGGGGGGGGTGATTTAACTTGCATTTTACCTCAGTGGAGTACCCCTTTAAAAACGAATGGTTTCTGTGAACTTAGTGGACCCTCATTTGAAACAACAGCCCGGACCATATACATTGATTTTTCCAGAATAATCAGCAAGGACTATTTTATAGCTAATCCATACCCTGCTTATGTATCCATCCATCTCCATGGTTTCTGCCTCCCTCATATACAGTAATGGCAGACATCTAGTTCATGTAACTTAGCTTAAAGAGGTTATTCAGGCTTAGAAAAACATGTCTTCTTTCTTCAAGAAACAGCACCACTGTCCTCAGTTTTGGTGTGGGATTTTGTAGCTCTATTCTATTGAAGCGAATGGAGATGAACTGTAATACCACACACAACCTGGGGGCAGGGGTGGTGCTGTTTTTGCAAGAAAGTAGCTGTTCTTTTTTCAGAATAATCCCTTTAATAGAAAAGTGTGGTCTCTGTGGTTGCAATAGATTTTATGCTGAGATAAAAATGGAAAAAAATATTTTAAAGGGGTTGGCCACTTTATAGTAATATTGCTCAGTGTACAGTATTTGTAAGTGTACTCACTGTATATACTGATAGCAGCTCCCTGTATACCTCATAGAGCTAAAATCATGCTCCCCTCCTCCAGGCTGTGCTGTCCTGCTCTGTGTTGAGTCTGTCAATAAGATGGCTGACATGTAGGAGCATGTAACCATGCCCTGCTCCCCAGTGTCCAATACTGAGCCTGTATATGCCAATGGTGGATACTGGGGGGCGGGGCATGGTCCCATGCTCCTTCATGCCGGCCATTTTTTGGACAGAATCACCACAGAGCAGGACGGCACAACCTGGAGGAGGGGAGAAGGGCTGTGAGTACAGTTACTTATACTGCATACTGAACAATTTTACTATAAAGGGGCAAACCCCTTTAAGAAAAATTTAAAGTCTGGGCTTTCCCTGAGTCACTACTCGCCAGGACAGATGGGGTTCTCTAGCTCATGATTCTATAATTCTAGAAACTTATCACTCCTGCTCAAGAACATGAGGGAAGGGTTCTTAGGGAGTTTATGGAAATCGGTCATTGGTAAGGAGCAGATAAAGTGCCATACAGTAGCCCTTGAAGAAACAGGCTTCAGCATGTGTGCACACTCATAGCAGGCCCAACAGAGGTAAGGATTAGAGATGAGCGATCCGGGTTCGGGTTCGAGTCCATCCGAACCCGAACGTTCGGTATTTGATTAGCGGTGGCTGCTGAACTTGGATAAAGCTCTAAGGTTCTCTGGAAAACATAGATACAGCCAATGGCTATATCCATGATTTCCACATAGCCTTAGAGCTTTATCCAAGTTCAGCAGCCACCGCTAATCAAATGCCGAACGTTCGGGTTCGGATCTACTCGAGCATGCTCGAGATTCACTCATCTCTAGTAAGGATACCTGAAACTGAAGGCTGCAATAAGGAGGAAATCCAAGGACCGAAGGGTCACAGGAAATGTGAAAAACAATTGCAATGGGGACCAGGGGGCCTATATATTGGAGCATAACATACAGTGTCTGAATGTCCTGCCATTGCACAGGAGCAGGGACTCCTATCACAGACAGATGTCCCTGCCTCGGAGCAGTACACTGAGCAGCTGTGCTCCCAGCCCTGTGAATGTGTAAGCTGCAAGGCATAACCCATTACCACTTACCTCCCAGCCGTTCAGGGACAAAACAAACCTCAACCTCAAAAACAATTCAACAAATGATTTTATATATATATATATATATATATATATATATATATATATATATATATATATATATAATCTAAGCATGACAAGTTATATATATATATATATATATATATATATATATATATATATATATTTATAAGCATTACATGATATATATAGTAATCTGACAAAATCCATTTCAAGCAATAATTTATCACCATGGCCATAGTCGACAAACTAGACATACAGATCTCGACTTCCTAATCGCCACAATACTAAATTATTCCAGCTCCATAACATGCTTATTTTACCTAGTTTACGTCCATCAGCTTCTGGATTGATAGATAATCTATACTCAGCCTCCGGCCCTAGTGGTAAGACATCAGAAACCGAAACGTTTAGGGGGGGAAGCATAAGAATGTAGGGCGTGATGGAAGGGCTTAGCGAGATGTGTAGGGCGGCCATCCTCGGGCTACGGATGTAGAAGAGCTGACTTTTTCATTCTTGTGTATATATTCATACTAGTATATGTGCAGAAGATGGCAGATTGTATTACAGTCATCTCTTAGGTCATTTGTGGCACTGCTGTTGTGGGGTTTGGAGGTGATCTAGCCATGGTAGGAAAGTCGTTCTTCTCTCACTAAGCATTTCCAATGGAGACACCATGCTACTTCCAAAGACTCTATGACTGGCACTGTTATAAGGATACTCGCCTTATTTTGGGGGGATGCCTTAGTTTAGGCTAGAGGGTAGAGTATAGTCTTGGTTTAGGAGGGTGCTTTATTTTCGGAGAAACACTGTATTACTTTACCAAATTCTGACATGTCGTGGTTTGTGTCTGTGATGGTCCAGATGCAAAGACCCCCGCTGATGCCATAATAAGGGGTCTACAAGGGATCTCATATATATATATAGAATTACTGGAAGCCCCATATATTTCTGATTAGCCTTTATTCGAAGGATCAGTGGTGGACTCAGTACCCAGAAGCCACCAATATAAACTTCTGACATTTTGTTGGAAAATGTTACGGTTTCTCTATAGTAATTGGGAATCTCTTTGGCGGACACTGCTATCGTGGCTCTGTAAATGATAGGAGTGTTTTTGGATTATGTCATGGGGACAATATGGCTGACAATTCTATATTTTTACTAGCTGATAATATTAGAGGTTTCCTCTGACATGGTTATGGGAGCACTCAACATCTACTGTAGTGGCTCTACGGCTGATATTGTTACAGGAAGTCTGTGGTTGGGATTATTAACCCCTAGACGACCCTGGACATGCATTTACGTCCTGGGTCTCTAGGGAGCTATAAAACGCTCTCCAGAGCAGAGCGCACCTAATAGCAGGTGGGGGCCGGCTGCAATCAGTAGCTGGTCCCTCACCGTTGATGACAGACTGCAGCAATCACGCTGCAGCCTGTCATTAACCCCTTAAACGCCATGGTCGTACTCCTGTCACTTACCGATCAGGACCCCATAGTGTACCACAGGCAGGCTCAACCAGCAAAACGCCTATTACACTGATCAATGCTAGGCCTATGGCATAGCAATAATCAGTGTATGTAATCTAATAATTGATGAAGCAAGAAGTATGCCAGGGCACTCACCAATCGATGTGCTGTAATCTTAATTATATAAACTGTATCTTCATAGCAGGTTAAAAAGCGGGTGGTGGGGAGGACGCCAAGCCCTCTCAGCAGGACAGCTGTTTCACGTTTCCACGTTTCGGTAGACTGATGAAGCGTGGAAACGTGAAACAGCTGTCCTGCTGAGAGGGCTTGGCGTCCTCCCCGCCACCCGCTTTTTAACCTGCTATGAAGATACAGTTTATATAATAAAGTTTACAGCACATCGATTGGTTCATTGATTACGTATACGCTCAATGCAACTCGCACAGAGAGCACCACCTAAGCTGTAAGATCATTATAAGTATAATTCCCACCCTCCTGAGTATGCATCTAACTGCATGGAGGTGGTAGTGCCGGTAGCTGCTTCTATACACAGACATTAATCTAATAATTGTATGTAAAAGTCCCCCTGGGGGACTTAAAAAGTGTAAAAGAAAAAAAAAAGGAAAAATGTTTTTTTACAATACCCCAAAGCCCCTCCTCCAATAAAAGTGAAAATCACCTCCCTATCCCATTTGATAAATAAAACATACAAAAATAATTAAATAAATAAATATACCGTAGCGTGCGTAATTGTCCGAGCTATTAAAATATAACAATCGTCATTCTGTACGGCAAATGGTATAAATGAAAAGAGGGAAAAAAGCGCCAGAATTTGTTACTATATATATAAATATATATATATATATATATATATATATATATATATATATATATATATATAGTGATGAAAAGGTCCACTCTACATAAATATGTTTTTAATAAAAAGAAGAGATCATGGCGTAAAAAATGACACCATATACAGCCCCATAGGTGAAAAACTAAAACCGTTAGTTTTTAGTTTCACACAAACGGACCATTTTATTAATGGATTTAAAAAAGGATTTAAAATAAATAAATCATCAGAAAATCCGTGTAAGGCTATGTTCACACAACGAATATTTTCATAAAACCACGGCCGTTGTATTACAAAAATATACGTTACCTTGCCGTCTATGGGATCCTGGCCGGTGTGTATATGCTCCGGCCGGGATCCCTAGCGGCGCCGCAAACAACTGCCGGTACCAGCCGTCAGTCAGCTGACTGAAAACAAAAAACACCTAATGCCATCAGTTTGGGTTGTTGAGTCCCGGGCCATGGCAACATCAATCAAAAGCGCCAAAGCCCCCTCAGCAACCCCTGTTGGTTCATATGGACGCCGTTGATGCGTCCCTAGCAACCAACTGGGCCGGTCACCAGGGACTCCGTCGGCACTGTCAGAGAGCTGGCTGTGCGGGGAGCTGAACGCGCGGTTCAGCCCCTGACACATGCACTTTACCCTGATACCTGAACTTACCAGCAGTGGTGGGAAACTGAAAACTTTTAGCTTTCAGTTTCCCCTGCAGCGCCACCAAAGGGGCAAAATAAGTATTACACAGAGCCCATTCCAATCCATAGTGTCTGTGTCACTTGAACAGAGTATAATAGAAAAATTGATTTTGCAATCTGGAAAAACTTTAAGAAAACTAACAACTAATGCAATTAACATATTAATGTAAAATAAATCTGCATAGTTTGCCCTTGAGAGCATAGCGGCCTTTTTTTCCTGTTACGACTGTAACATGTCCGACACCTTGTTACAATTTTTTTTCTTAATTTAATGAACCTAAACATGATGTTTGGGAGAGGAAGGAGATGTTTAAGTATAGCTGTCATCTCCATTCAGGTTTTAATTACATACTTGACAGGCAGCGAGAGTGCGCTCTTAATCACCATCTGAAATGTCAGCGCATAAACATTAATAAAAACAAAGGATAATTAGCCATCTTTAATCGCAAAATTCACCAAAACTTTGTTACTCGGCGCTTCGGTTTTTTTTTTTTCCCCTTCCATTTTGCTCTTATTATGCATAATGACTGTTTTCTCTCTAAAATGTTATTGGAGAACATCGAGCCGCTTTACATTTTTGCAAACACGGAGAAGATTTATCTATAGCATCTAATGAGGAGCTGATTTAACCCTTGCCCAATCCCATAAATTTTAGATTTTCTTCTCCCTCACTTTCTAAGACCCATGCCATGTTAAGTTGTTTTTTTTTTTTTTTGAAATGCTGCATTTTACTATAAAATGTATGTAGTTTTTTTAAAAAATTTTACTACATAAAAAAAAAATTAAGACTTTGACAAATTAAAAAAACATAAAGGCGTACTCTGGAGAAAAAAAAAATATATATTTTTTTAAAATAAACTGGTATCAGACGGTTGTATAGATTTGTAATAAACAAAAAAAAAATCAAGTAGTCCAGTACTCTTTCCGGTAGTAAAGAGTAGTATTCTTTCCAGGCTGACACAGTGCTCTCTGCTGCCACCTCTGTCCATGTCAGGAACTGACAAGAGCAGGAGTGATTTTCTAAAGGGATTTGCTGCTGTTCTGGACAGTTCCTGACATGGACAGAGGTGGCAGCAGAGAGCACTGTGTCAGACTGGAAAGAATATACCACTTTCTGCAGGACATACAACAGCCGATAAGTACTGGAAGACTTGAGATTTTTAAATAGAAGTAAATTACAAATTTGCAAAGTTAATTTGAAAAAATAAAATAAAAATTCTCTGGAGTGTATATAAATATATACATATTGCACCATCACAGGTTTTTTTTATTTTTCTTTTGTTCACTACATACTATCAATTATTAAATATCGATCTTTAACCAGGCTCATCTGCCATCAGCACACACAGAGCGATGTGAAATCACTCCGCTTACAGCAAGAATAAGATTTATTAATATTTATATCAGTATTTGGAAGCCTGGAGACACCTCCTTCACAATGGATTTATTACACGGTCTGGATTCTCGAATAATGATGCATAACACAGATATTTTTCGTCGTACTGTTTAAAAATGCAGTCCTGTTTTTTTTTTTTTTTTTTTTCCTTTCTTTATGTTTTTTTTTGTTCCTTTTGTTTATGTTTTATTTGTTTTTTCATTTTTTTTTTTAGTTTTTTGTTTGTATTTTTAGTTTTTTCTTTAGTTTATAATATATCTATCTATATATATATATATATATATATATATATATATATATATATATATATATATATATAGTATATCCCCATGAATAATTATATTAACTCTAGTAGTAACAGTTTGCGGTTGGGAAGAATATGCGATAGACGCACCGTTCCTCTCGGCACCGGAGTGGCGTGGTGGCAGTAAATCAATAGTTTGAAGAGAGATAATGACTGTACCTGGATTATGTTTAATTAATGTCTTCCCCGACTCCTCTGGTGCATGTTCAGATAATAATGCAAATCTTGAGCCATATGCAGGTAATATTTCCAATGCACCATGGATTTTTCCTCTTTTAGAGCACCCTTCTGTCTAGTCAATTAAGACTCCATGAAATACTTGTAACAGAACTACTTCTGTTTCAGAGAGGACGTAATGTTCTCTGGGCATCCCATAAGAGCGGCCCAGTGTTCAGATGCAGGATCCGCGCTTAATTAAAGTGGTGTTCTATGGGGGACATCTGGATCAGAAGATAGAGAGCTAGCTTTTTCCTTCATTATATTTTGTACTATTTTTTACCATGTTTTTATGGTCTTCTTTTGCATTTTTTTTTTTTACCAATGTTACTTTGAATTTCATAGTGTTGTAAATTCTAATAAAAATAATATACATGTCATACTTACCTCTTCTGATCCCCTGCAGCTGCCACCCAATGGGCTCCATTTTGTGTCATTCTGCCCCCATTGGCCTGCTCAACCAATCAGTGGATGCTGCGCTGTGGTGCCTCAGTCCCTGATTGGCTGAATGGGCAAGTCCTATAGGGGTGGAATGACAGAGAATGGAGCCCACAGGTGCGGCAGTTGCAGGGGATCGGAGGAGGTAAGTATAGCATGAATATTATTTCTACACTCAGTATAAGTAGATAAATAGACAGTGCAAACTCCCATACAGCACCTCTACTTCAAGCGCAGTGCCCGTTTGTCGTTGGGTGGGTTCCAATACCACTCCTGGCCACCCAAGTGCCCAAGTGATTCAACATCCATCTAGAAGCCACAGCAACGCATAGCTATCCTGGCATACGGCATCGGGACAGCTGTTTTATGTGGCGCTTCTTCCGGCCAGGAATTCACTTGACCGCTAAGGGAGGTGCAGTATAAACACAAGTAAACCACACAGTGCCAAATGAAATTTACATAAAATCAACACATCACAGGCATACATTGAAATCACTACACCCATTATCCTGTTATTTACACTAAACATGATTTGTATGACAAGCACTACGACTCTCATCCATCATTTCATAAGGATATGTGATCTGTCGCTCAGCGCCTGCATTTCCAAAAGACCAGCGCACTGGACCTTTGATGCAATAGTTTCCTCCTTGATTTGGCTTTGTGTATTACTTGTGTATGTATTGCTCTTCATCAGCGGTCATGTGTCTCTCTGGCCAGAAGAAGCACCACATAGTGTGAAACAGCTCTTCAGCCTTAGTAAAAAAAAAGAAAAAAAAATGTCTTTTCTCTGGAAAACAACTTTTTATTGCCAAGGATGAGTATAACTTATTATGACGTGTAAGACATAACTGCTTTTCGCAAATGGACGGCTGAGGATCCAGTTGAAGAGCAGAATAAGACGTTTTGGGATCTTCTTGGGTTAGACTTTTAGCTGCAAGCATGATTTCTTTTGCTTTTTTTTCAAAGTTGCATGAAGGTACACATGGAGAAGAAAAGGGAAAACAGTTTGCATTGAAGGAAAAATAAGGAATAATATTAATAAGTCACACTGTAGTACAAGTCCGCAATGTGGTCGCACTCAATAAACATCTCCAAGTCTGCCAGGTTAGTAGCTCTGATTTATTAAACCTGTAAGAACCAATGTACCTAGCGATATTGCCCAAGGGAGTACACGTTTTCTTTTACCTTTTGTATTGCCCATCAGTGTATATAGCTGTGTGGTGTTTTTACAATGTGCCATATATATTAGTTCATAGTTCATTAGTATAATCATTTTTCAGCATTTTAGGTGGCATTTTTTATTTCGATATATTTGAATGCACTTTTTTTTTTCTATTTTGGGCTATGTTTATCTCTACGTAATTTTTACCTAGTCTCCTAAAGCCAATAGGAACAACAAATGCAATATCTCATAAGTAGAGCACAAAATCACTCGGTGCAAAAAAGAAAACAAAAAAAAACATTGTAGGTGTTTTCCTCTGTTTGACACCTTAACCCCTTGCTGTTATATGACGTTTGGGAAACGTCATGTAATGCAGGTAGTTCCTGCATAATTACGTTTCCCAAATGTCATTCTTTCCCTACCTCCCCCTCCTGTCCCTAACAGCGAACAGGCAGCAGGAGGAGGCTGTGTCACAGACCAGATGCATGGATTGCTGAGCTGGGATCAGTCAATCCGATGCTGAGCCCCGGCCGGCTCAAAAGAATGGATCTCCCCTTCGTGATCGCATCACAGAGGGGAGATCCCGCCACTAGACACCAGGGATCGCGCTCTGCATGGCTTTTAAATGCAGCTGTCATGTCTCTCAGCTGCATTTAAATGTCCTTATTAGCGGGCATGGCAATCAGCCAAGCCTGCTAATAGCCGCGTTCCCAGGCTACACATAGCACCTGGGATCGCGGCGGTTCAGACGGGGGTCGCGGCACAGCCCCTCTCTGAACCCCCTCTATTGACGCCATGACGTATGACATACGTCATGGGTCATTAAGGAGTTAAAAAGGTGATTGCACAGGGCGGAGGAGGCTGAGCTTTGAGCTTCCTTTATTGTATCCTATATCTACTGGTGTCATCTTTAACAGATCACTTTACAGCAGTTTCCTCTTATCACCACAAATAGAACAGGAAGTCTCAGCTTAGTTTTATGGAGGCCTAGTGGTGAAATTGAAAACTGCTAAATTTCAGGATTATTTTATAATATACATAGTGAAAATAAAAGAGATAGATAAATAGATAGAAGATAGATAGATAGATAGATAGATAGATAGATAGATAGATAGGAGATAGATAGATAGATAGATAGATAGATAGGAGATAGATAGATAGATAGATAGGAAATAGATAGATAGATAGATAGATAGGAGATAGATAGATAGATAGATAGATAGGAGATAGATAGATAGATAGATAGATAGATAGATAGATAGATAGATAGATAGGAGATAGATAGATAGGAGATAGACAAATAGATAAGAGATAGATAGATAGATAGATAGATAGATAGATAGATAGATAGATAGATAGATAAATAGATAGGAGATAGATAGATGGATAGATAGGAGATAGATAGATGGATAGATAGATAGGTAGATAGGAGATAGATAAGAGATAGATAGATAGATAGATAGATAGGAGATAGATAGATAGATAGATAGATAGATAGATAGATAGATAGATAGGAGATAGATAGAAAGATAGATGGATAGATAGGAGATAGATAGATAGATGGATAGATAGATAGGTAGATAGGAGATAGATAAGAGATAGATAGATAGATAGATAGGAGATAGATAGATAGATAGATAGATAGATGATAGATAGATAGATGATAGATAGATAGATAGATAGATAGATAGATAGATAGATAGATAGGAGATAGATAGATAGGAGATAGATAGATAAGAGATAGATTAGATAGATAGATGGATAGATAGATAGATAGATAGATAGATAGATAGATAGATAGATAGATAGGAGATAGATAGATAGATAGATAGATAGATAGATAGATAGGAGATAGATAGATAGATAGGAGATAGATAGATAGATAGATGGATAGATAGATAGATAGATAGATAGATAGATAGATAGATAGATAGAAAATTAACAATAAAAAATAAAAAAATAAGTTTAAGATAAACATTTGATTTGAACAATAGGTTATTTTCTATTTATGCATTCCCTTAAAGGGGTACTTCAATTTTTTTTTCTTTTGAATTAACTCTTGTCAGAAAGTTATATAGTTATATAGCACGAGAATAGCCAAGAATATAAAGTAAGTTTGGGGAATATACATTGCACGATGGAAACTGGTAAGTGCGCTTGACATTTCAATAACGTTATAGCGGTATTTTAGGTGATTGGTTCCCTTTAAGGGTGATTTCCCCTTTAAATTTGGGCAAACTGTTTCTAATAGATGATCCATGTGTTTACAGTCTTAGAAAGGCTCACGATCCATGTACTATGCAGAGGGGGTGCACCAGATTTTCACTGTTAGGAATCCATGAACTGTGTTTGCATTAAACAAAGTCGTTTTCCCTGTCAGAATAATGTATTTTCCTTTGTTCTATCAGAACTTGTTGGGGGAGAAGAATGAATGTGAAGCAGCGGTGAGCCCCATTAAATATGTAAATGAAAGGCAGGTGCTGGATGGGTCCTGTAGATGAGAGTCCGGATGATGCCGGGTTCCATTACCAATGTCAGGCCCACAACTAGAAGCTCTTTTGCAAATTGACAGATTTGTCAAGTTGACAATGCAATTTTCAAGGCATTTTCTCAACCCCCATGTTGTAGCGGGAAGATATTTGTTTAAAGGTAAAGTGATAATGATGTCACGACCCCCCGACTTCTACCTGCAGATATTGCAGAGGAGAGGCGGTCATTCAGCTGGCTGGTTGTCTGTGCACTGCTATAGGTAAGAGCAAAAGTGTAAGAGAGTTTCTGCAGAACTATGGATACTATAGCGCCATCTGCTACACCTGTAAATGGATGATCAATACGATAGATAGATAGATAGATAGATAGATAGATGATAGATAGATAATAGATAGATAGATAGATAGGAGATAGATAGATAGATAGATAGATAGATAGATATTAGATAGATAGATAGATAGGAGATAGATAGATAGATAGATAGATAAATAGATGAGCGATAGATAGATAGATAGATAGATAGATAGATAGATAGATAGGAGATAGATAATAGATAGATAGATAGATAGATAGATAGATAGATAGATAGATAGAATAGAAAAATGACCGTAGCACTCCAAATGCGGTGAAAAAAAATGTGGGTTTGTTTATTAGCCCATGAAACACAGTGCGACGTTTCAGCTCTGACAATGAGAGCTTTTTTCAAGCAGTGAACAAATCAAGCCCCGGAAGGTCCCCGGGGACGACCGCAGGCACCCGCCTCACCATTTACCGTGTGCAGCGGCAACTTGTATTGTAGATAGATAGATAGATAGATAGATAGATAGATAAATAGATAGATAGATAAATATGTGCAGAAGTTCCCACAGCACTCCAAGTTGGCAAAAGCAAACGTGATTTATTGCATGGTGAAACAGCACAACAATGTCAGAATGCTTCTGACATTGTTGTGCTGTTTCACCATGCAATAAATCACGTTTGCTTTTGCCAACTTGGAGTGCTGTGGGAACTTCTACACATATTCAAGGTGAAGTCGTGGTCTGGGCTACCCGCTGGCACCCACATCGATTTATTTGGGTTGTGCTGCTCCAAGAAACAGATTCCCGTGTTTTGAGACTCGTAACTGAGGCTCCACGGACCCCTTTTTTCATAGATAGATAGATAGATAGATAGATAATAAATAGATAGAAGATAGTCTATCTTTCTTCTATCTATTTATCATCTCCTTTTTATCACTATCTATTTATCAATTATCTATCTATCTATCTCCTATCTATCTATCTATCTATCTATTTATCTATCTATTATCTATCTATCTATCTATCTATCTATCTATCTATCTGCCTATACTGTTTGTTCTTCAAAATAACTCAACTCACTGAAATAACTCAGTCGATGTAAGCACAGTCCTGTATAAATCCACAGGGAATACAAAATGATGTCACATTGCATTGTGCCAAATGACAAACACGGCTCCATGTCTCCGCACCCCCCCCCCCCTTCACCCACCCACTCATACTCTCCTTTATACAGTATCT